>NW_022631134.1:981981-990807 GCF_010015895.1 Lontra canadensis
ATATATATATATATATATATATATATATATATATATATATATATATTAGACTGGTGAATAGAACAGTGCCACCACTTGATTTTGAGTGTATTCTGGTCTCTTGGAAGAAACTACCTCCCAAATTTTTTAAAGAAAGAAAAACTTATATATGTACAAAAATAAGGGTAAACACAATGAAGGGATGGAATATGACTGTAAAGATGAAAATGAGAAGAAGATTCTAAAAAAGGAATTGATAAGATAAGTTGGCTGGAAATAGAAAAGAAAAATATAAGAAGAGAGAATGTGATCAAACCGGAGTTAGATTTAGGGTATATTTGGATCTGTTAGAAGAAATTGTACCCCAAAATTTTAAAGAGAAAAAAAACCTATATGTGTACAAAAAATATGGTTAATATAATGAAAGGATAAAATATGACTATAACAATGAACATTTAAAACAAATTTTAAAAAAAGGTATTGATAAGATAAAATAGCTTAAAAAGTTAGAAGAGGAAAGAAGAAAAGTAAAAAAAAAAAAAAATAGAATTAAAAAAAAAAACTTTGTAAGACTAAAGGATAATGGGGAAAATGACTTGACTTCTGTGTTGCTTTCCCCTAGCTCTGGAGTTCTGCAGTTCTCATTGATTGGTGAACTTGGTCTTGGCTGGATGTTCTTGCTGATCTTCTGGGAGAGGGGACTGTTGCTGTGATTCTCAAATGTCTTTGCCCGAGGTGGAATTGCACCACCCTTGTCAGGGGCCATGCTAAGTAATCTGCTTGGGTTTGCTCTTAAGAGCTTTTGTTCCCTGAAAGCTTTCTGTAGAGCTCTGGAGCATGGGAATGAATATGGCAGCCTCCCATTCTCCGACCTGGAGGAACTGAGAGGTTAGGGCCCCATTCTTCAGTGCACCCTCAGAGAAAAGCAGTCAATCCCTCCCATCTCCCTGGTTTCCGGCTATGCTCTGTGCTCACCCAGCACATGACTGAGTGGTTCTATCTCTGGCACACAGCCCCATTTGGAGTCTCCAAATCCAGCAGATCCTGCCACACTCTAGCACTGCTCCTCCTAGAGGAACAAGGTGGGGGTCTCTCCAGATCTGCCACTTGTGGGGTCCCTGCTTGAAGAGCAATGGTCTAACTGTGCCTTGGATCACAGTTTAAGGTATCCCTGAGCTGAGAGCCCCCACCTCAGCTCTAACCCTGTAGCTGGCTTCCCAGTTCCAATACCTGGCAGCTATACCACACTCAGACACCCCTGGTCTTTCTGTGACCCGGTGGGTCCTGAGACCACACTGTCCTCACAAGTGCTCCACTCCTGCTTAGCCTCTGGAGTGATGTCCCTCAGTGGAGCAGACTTCTAAAAGTTCTCTTTTTGTGCTCCACTGCTCCACTGCTTGCCAGGAGCTGGATCCTCCCCGCCAGTTTATCTTCCCATCCCTTCAGATTCACCTCTCAGCACATCCTTCCTTCCCAAAAGTGGTTGATTTTCTCTACCTAGAATTGCTGCTCTTCTTTTCTTCTATCTCCTGTTGAGTTTGTAGGTGTTCAGAATGGCTTCAAAATTATGTAGCTGAACCTAATGCTATTTCAGTTTCCTACTCCTCTGCCATCTTACTTCCTCTTTACTTCTTTAACACATTTAAAGACATAATATAACCAGTATTTCCATCTAAGAGTTGGACCCTTTTGTTATACCTCCTCTTTTTTTTTTTTTTTTTTTTTTTTTTTGTTTGGGAAATGTAACATAGATTTTTAAAGGATTTTCTTGAGTTCATGTTTGTGTTTTATACAAAACCATACTGAAATCTACATGTGCTTTTTTTTGCTTTTGTTTTACTTATTGAATATTTCTATTTAAATTCAATTAACATATAATGTATTGTTTGTTTCAGAGGTGTAGGCTTGTGATTCATATATGTGCTTTTAATGGTGTGTTCCAGGGGCTTGCCAGGGGTCAATTTTGAGTTAAATGATGAGGTAACTTTTAATGCTCAGTATTAAAAACTAAGGGAAGATTTTCCTGAATTCAGTTTTCTTATTCTCCTAGATTTCTAATCATGACTTTGAAGTGATTCATATCCACATTTAATACTTTGTAACACAATTCATTTGGGCCAGGACACTCAAATTCATTTGGATCCTTCTATCGCTGACATACTTTGAGCAACACTAATATTTCAATGTTTTTATTTTGCTCTTTACAATGAGAAGGCTATGGTCCTGGCCAAAAAAAAAAAAAAAAAAAAAAAGGAAACCAAGTATTTAATTGTTTAGTCTCTTTCTTATATGCCATCTTCTTTCTTATCCTTCACTTAAACTCCTTACTTGCACTTTATTGCGGTCTTTGGTTTTATGTAGATATTTTTTGGTCTTTGCTTGCTTATCTGTTCATTTCTTTAAGATTTAGCGTATTTTGGGTGCCTGGGTGGCTCAGTGGGTTAAGCCTCTGCCTTCGGCTCAGGTCATGATCTCAGGGTCCTGGGATCGAGCCCCACATTGGGCTCTCTGCTCAGCAAGGAGCCTGCTTCCCCCTCTCTCTCTGCCTGCCTCTCTGCCTACTTGTGATCTCTCTCTGTCAAGTAAATAAATAAAATCTTAAAAAAAAAAGATTTAGCATACCTTATTAACCTCTAAAATTATTAGAGGCTGGTATTTCACCTAGTTGAATGACTCTCCTGCCATTTTTGAATACTTTTTGAAATACTAGCTTTTCATAGAGATTTATAACATGACATGATGTTGTTATGTTGCCTGTTAATTTTCATTTAGCCAAGCCACTTTCATATTATTTATGGTATTTGAGGTACTTAAAAATTGTACTAAAGGGATGCCTGGGTGGCTCAGTTGGTTAAGCAGCCGCCTTCAGCTCAGGTCATGATCCCAGCGTCCTGGGATCAAGTCCCACATCAGGCTCCTTTTTCTGCAAGGAGCCTGCTTCTCCCTCTGCCATTCTGTCTGCCTGTGCTCTCTCTCTCTCTCTCTCTCTGACAAATAAATAAATAAAATCTTAAAAAAATTGTACTAAAAATATGCTTTTTAGTTTCTCTCATCCATTTAAATCACCTTCCTTTTAGCCTTGGCTTCATGACTACCTTTCTTCGAACATTTTTTGAATTTGTTTCCTTAAAGTTTATGATGTATGGAGGAATAGACTTCAGGCTTCTTTTCTTCAGTATTACAGATTTATGATAAAAAAAAAGTTAATGTATAATGTTTATGCCAACATCTAATAATAACTGCAAGGGGTTATTTACATTGTATTTACAATATTGATGAAGATTGAAAGACATATTGGATTATGGAGGTATTGATAATTCTAATTTTATAATGTGGAACTATAAATTATTTTCAAGGGAATTTTGACCATGCTAATCATATTTTATATAAACACACTTCTTTCAGGTTAGTAATTTCAGTTTCCAGAATTTCTTCCAGTGGAAATATTATTTGAAGGACATATACGAGCAGGGATACTCTTCTATCTTTTGAATTTTTCTATATTATAAATAATCTACAGGTCATTGGAAAGTAGTTGAAAAATTAGGATGCTATCATAAAATACTCTTGTTAGAAGGAATGAGATACTTTACTAGTTTGTCATAAACTTTTCCAAATTCAACATATTGAAAGTCATACAGGTATTTGTACATTTGGATCAAATAATCCCACTTCTAGCAATAAGGAATTCTAAGGAATTCACCAGAAGAACTGGTAAAAACGTGCAAATTGGTCATATCCAGATTATCAAGGAGCAGTAAAGAATTAAATATTCAACTATTTGGAAATGATTAGGTTAATCACGACTCACCAAACTGTGATATAATATAGATAGTAAAATAATTAATTTCTAAATTTAAATTCAATTAACCAACATATAGTATATCATTAGTGTCAGATGTAGAGTTCAATAATTAATCAGTTGCATATAACACCCAATGCTTACCACACATGTGCCTTCCACCCACCACCCCTTCAAAAAGTCTTAGTTTGTTTTCTATAGTTAAGAGTCTCTCATGATTTATCTCCCTCTATGGTTACTTTCCATTGAGTTTTCTCTCCCTTCCCCTATGATCCTCTGTACTGTTTCTTATATTCCACATATAAGTTGTCTTTCTCTGATTTACTTATTTCACTCACCATTATACTGTCCAGTTCCATCCACATTGATGTAAATGACAGGAATTCATCCTTCCAGATGGCCAAGTAATATTCCATTGTATATATTTATACCACATTTTCTTTTTCCAGTCATTTGTCTATGGACATTTAGACTCTTTCCACAGTTTGGGTATTGTGGACACTGCTGCTATAAACATTGGGGTGCAGTTGCCCCACCAGATTACTACATTTGTATCTTTGGGATAAATACCTAGTGGTGGAATTGCTGGGTCATAGGGTATCTCTATTTTTAACTTCTTGAGGAATCTCCATACTGTTTTCCAGAGTGGTTGTACCAGCTTGCATTTCCACTAGCAGTGTAAAAGGGTTGCCCTTTCTCTGCATCCTCGCCAACACTTGTTGTTTTCTGACTCGCCAATTTTGGATATTCTGACTGATGTAAGGTGGTAGCTCACTGTGGTTTTGATTTGTATTTCTCCGCCAACTGATATGAAGCATTTTTTTCATGTGTCTGTTGGCCATTTGTAGGTCTTCTTTGGAGAAGTGTCCATGTCTTCTGCCCATTTCTTGTTAGGATTATTTGTTTTTTTAGGGTATTGGGTTTGGTGAGTTCCTTACAGATCTTGGATACCTTCTCTTTGATATGTCATTTGTAAATATCCTTTCCCATTCTGTGAGTTGCCTCTTAGTTTTGTTGACTATTTCCTTTGCTGTGCAAAACCTTTTTTTTTTTTTTATTGGAGTCCCAATAATTCATTTTCGCCTTTGTTTTCCTTGCCTTTGGAGACATGTCTAGCGAGAAGTTGCTGCAGTCAAAGTCAAAGAGGTTGCTCCCTGTGTTCTCCTCTATGATTCTGATGGATTCCTGAGTCACATTGAGGTCTTTTGTCCATTTGGAATTTTTAAAAGATTTTATTTATTCATTTGACAGAGATCACAAGTAGGCAGAGAGGCAGGCAGAGAGAGAGGAAAGGAAGCAGGCTCCCTGCTGAGCAGAGAGCCCGAGGTGGGGCTCGATCTCACGACCCTGGGATCATGACCTGAGCCAAAGGCAGAGGCTTTAACCCACTGAGCCACCCAGGTGCCACCGTCCATTTGGAGTTTATCTTTGTGTATGGTTGTAAGAAAATGGGCCAGTTTCATTCCTCTGTGTGGCTGTCCAATTTTCCCAACACCATTTATTGAAGAGACTGTCCTTTTTCCACTGGATATTCTTTCCTGCTTTGTCAAAGATTAGCTGTCCATAGAGTTGAAGATCCATTTCTGGCTTCTCTGTTCTGTTCCATTGATTTATGGGTATGTTTTTGTGCCAGTACCATACTGTCTTGATGATTACAGCTTTGTAATAGAGCTTGAAGTCTGGCATTGTGATTCTCCCAGCTTTGGTTTTCTTTTTCAACATTCCTCTGGCTATTCAGTATTTTCTTTTTCCATACAGATTTTAGGACTACTTATCCCAGCTCTATGAAAAATTTTGATGGTATTTGGTAGGGATTTGAAGATCGCTCTGGGTAGCATAGAAATTTTCGCAATATTTGTTCTCCCAATCCACGAGCATGGAACGTTCTCCCTTTCTTTTTGTCTTCCTCAATTTCTTTCATAAGAGTTCTGTAGTTTTTAGAGTACAGATTTTTTTTACCACCTTGGTTAGGTTTATTTTTAGGTATCTTACGATTTTTTGTACAATTGTAAATAGGATCGATTCTTTAATTTCTCTTTCTTCTGTCTCATTGTTAGTTATAGAAATGCAATTGATTACTGTGCATTGATTTTTATATCCTGCCACATTGCTGAATTCCTGTATGAGTTCTAGCAATTTTGGTGTGGAGTCTTTTGGGTTTTCCACATAAAGTATCATGTGATTTGTGAAGACAAAGTATTTGATTTCTTCCTTGCCAACTTGAATGCCTTTTATTTCTTTTTGTTGTCTGATTGCTGAGGCTAGGACTTCTAGTAGTATGTTGAATAACAGTAGTGAGAGTGGACATCCTTTTGTGTGCCTCACCTTAAGGGAAAAGCTCCCAGGTTTTTCCCACTGAGCATGATATCTGCTGTGGGATTTTCCTATATGATTTTCATGAGATTGAGGTATGTTTCTCTCTAGTCCTACAATGTGGAGTTTTAATCAAGAAAGGATGCTGTATTTTGCCAAATGCTTTTTCTGTATCAATTGAGAGGATCATAAAATAATTAAAGTACAAAGTGGAAAATGTTTTTGGCTATAAATTGTTAAATCATCCAGAATATGATATTGTACACATAGTTACAGTAATCATATACAGAAAATATGTTGAATCTGGGATCATGCACAGTTTCTGAAAGTCACAGATTTTTAAAGAATAAAAAAGTGAATAATATACTAGAACTTGGGCATTTAAGAGCATTTTGGAATAATCAAAGTCTATCACTCTTTATGCCACCTTAGTTTCTACAGTATTAGCCTATTTTACTCTTATCTCCTCTTTATGAAAATATTCCCTTTTCTTCTTCCTAATTCTATGTATTGTGTTTTTACGTATTTTTCTATACCAGTGTGCTAATTATTGATATATTAGTTGTCTTTTTACCTTTTAAATGTCCAGTGTTAATTAAAAAATGTATGTATCTTTGGGGTAAATACCCAGTAGTGCAATTGCAGGGTCATAGGGAAGCTCTATTTTTAATTTCTTGAGGAATCTCCACACTGTTCTCCAAAGTGGCTGCACAAACTTGCATCCCACCAAAGGTGTAAGAGGGTTCCCCTTTCTCCACACCCTCTCCAACACACATTGTATCCTGTCTTGCTAATTTTGGCCATTCTAACTGGTGTAAGTTGGTACCTCAATGTCGTTTTAATTTGAATCTCCCTAATGGCTAGTGATGATGAACATTTTTTCATGTGTCTGATAGCCATTTGTATGTCTTCATTGGAGAAGTGTCTGTTCATATCTGCTGCCCATTTTTTTTTATATGATTATCTGTTTTGTGTGTGTTGAGTTTGGGAAGTTCTTTATAGATCCTGGATATCAACCTTTTGACTATACTGTCATTTACAAATATCTTCTCCCATTCCGTGGGTTGCCTCTTTGTTTTGTTGACTGTTTCCTTTGCTGTGCAGAAGCTTTTGATCTTGATGAAGTCCCAGAAGTTCATTTTTGCTTTTGTTTCCTTTGCTTTTGGAGACATATCTTGAAAGAAGTTGCTGTGGCTGATATCAAAGAGGTAACTGCCTATGTTCTCCTCTAGGATTCTGATGGATTCCTGTCTCACGTTGAGGTCTTTTATCCATTTCGAGTTTATCTTTGTGTATGGTGTAAGAGAATGGTCGAGTTTCATTCTTCTATATATAGCTGTCCAATTTTCCCAGCACCATTTATTGAAGAGATTGTCTTTTCTCCACTCTATATTTTTTCCTGCTTTGTCAAAGATTATTTGACCATAGAGTTGAGGGTCCCTATCTGGCTTCTCTACTCTGTTCCACTGGTCTATGTGTCTGTTTTTATGCCAGTATCATGCTACCTTGGTGATCACAGATACAGATGTAGCAAAAAGAAGGGCCATCTGTACACCAATGTTTATAGCAGCAATGGCCACGGTCGCCAAACTGTGGAAAGAACCAAGATACCCTTCAATGGACAAATGGATAAGGAAGATGTGGTCCATATACACTATGGAGTATTATGCCTCCATCAGAAAGGACAAATACCCAACTTTTGTAGCAACATGGACAGGACTGGAAGAGATTATGCTGAGTGAAATAAGTCAAGCAGAGAGAGTCAATGATCATGTGGTTTCACTTATTTGTGGAGCATAACAAATGGAGGACATGGGGAGATGGAGAGGAGAAGGGAGTTGAGGGAAATTGGAAGGGGAGGTGAACCATGAGAAACTATGGACTCTGAAAAACAACCTGAGGGTTTTGAAGGGGTGGGGGGGTGGAGGTTAGGGGAGCCAGGTGGTGGGTATTGGAGAGGGCATGTATTGCATGGAGCACTGGGTGTGGTGCAAAAACAATGAATACAGTTACACTGAAAAGAAATTTAAAAAAATGCATGTATCACATATGAATATTTTTTTTCTCTCCAAGACTCCATGAAACCTATACATCTGATTTAACTTCTCCTCCCAGTTTTTTAGTATAGTTGATACATAATTTTACATTAGTTTCAGGAGTACAACATAGTGATTCAACAACTCTCTGCTAATCTCAAGTGTAGCTACCATCTGTACCCAAATGGTTCCCTATAATACTATTGACTATATCAACTTTGTTACCTGTGGTGTACATTTTTTATCCCTGTGTCTAATTCTTTCCATAACTAGAAGCCTGTACTTTCACTTCCATTCACCCATTTTGCCCAATCTCCAACTCTTTCCTCTCTGGCAATGACATTTTGTTCTCTGTATTTAGAGGTCCCTTTCTGCTTTTTGTTTATTCATTTTCTTATTTTTTAGATTTAACCTGTTTAAAATATATTTTCTTTTAATACTCATTTTTTCTACTTTATCGATACTTAAAAACTCTTACCTTTTTTTAATTAATTTAGATTCCAGATTATTCTGTTTCTTAAATTTTTTTCTGGCCAATATATGTAGCTATTTGCAAATCAAGATCTTTATCTGGCTCTCTTCCCTTCCACTAGATTATTCTCTACCTTTTCCACTTATATCTATTTCATATATGGGTTGGCTATTATCCATAGAAGAATTTAGAAGGCTGTGCTGATAGAAAATCAAAAGTGAGGG
>NW_022631134.1:990817-1214143 GCF_010015895.1 Lontra canadensis
CATAGCTAGTGGTTACCTTACTGGATAATATAGATAAAATTTTATTTCTGTCACTTTGTGTGCTATTGAACAGTTCTAGTAGAGCTTTCTAATAAAAAGTCACTCATGTTTCAGAGAATTCAATTACTGTATTTATTATCATTCTGGACTAAAAGATACTGAGACTATTCACAATGTAAGAGGACCATTGGACCCCCAAATTTCTTCAGGCAGGATGTTGCTCAGCCACAAGAAATGCCCTGTCTTATAATTATTTCCTTATTAGTAGCCAGGGTGGTGTGGTGGAAAAGAAGGATATTTCAGAAGTCAGAGCCATGGAGAATAATGAGCCATGGAAAACAAGGTACTGGGAGTCACTTGCAAAGAGCAGAACAGTGGCTAATGAAGAAACACTCCCTCCCCTAAGAATAGGAGAACCAGCAACATTTTTGCAGTGTAATTTTAGAATTGTAGTGCTCAAATGGCTATCTTCTTTCTCTCTCTTTTAATGAGAAAGTATTTACTAGTCTTATCTTGCTCTTGTTCCACCATTGCATGTTGATTTGCAGAGGGTAGATAACTTACCTTTTCAGATAATGTCTTCAGATCAAGAGAACTCATATATGAACCTGATGGTAGGTTCAATGAATGGTTGGTTGGAAATTTTGTTGTTCTTGCGATAGTGCTTAGTATGTTTTGTTTGTGAGAGGGATGTTAATAATTGTGTCTGGGAAGGCAGACTGTATTAGGTTATTTCATTAGCTCTAATGCTACACCCTTCTTTGTGTCCAAGTCTTCACTCTGTAATTTTGGAGTTCCTATAATGAAGGAGTCAGAGTATATTTCCTTTTCCTTTAACTTTGAATTCAGCCATGTTGCTTGCTTTCACCAGTGAAATGTTATGGAGTTTAGGGATGCCTGGGTGGCTCAGTTGGTTGAGCCACTGCCTTTGGCTCAGGTCATGATCCCAGGGTCCTGGGATTGAGTCCCGCATGGGGCTCCTTGCTCATCAGGGAGTCTGCTTCTCTCTCTCCCTCTGTCTGCCACTCCACCTGCTTGTGTTCTCCCTCTCTCTCTCTCTCTCTGTCAAATAAAGAAATAAATAAAATCTTAAAAAAAAAAAGAAAAGAAAAAGAAATGTTATGGAGTTTAATAAGACCAAATGCTTGAAAGTGCTTGTATGATTGGGTTTATCTTCTTGACCTGCGTTATTGCCATAAAAATATTTCTGGACTAACTTGATGGTTCCAGGAAGGGGATAAGCAGATATGGATATCTCCCGCTGATACCAGATTAGATGAGTAGATCTTCCAACAACATGCAGATCAGTGAGAATCAATAATTAATTGTTTTTTTTTAATTTTTAAATTTATTTTCAGTGTAACAGTATTCATTGTTTTTGCACCACACCCAGGGCTCCATGCAATCTGTGCCCTCTCCAATACCCACCACCTGGTTCCCCCAACCTCCCAACTCCCGCCCCTTCAAAACCCTCAGATTGTTTTTCAGAGTCCATAGTCTCTCATGGTTCACCTCCCCTTCCAATTTCCCTCAACTCCCTTCTCCTTTCTAACTCCCCTTGTCCTCCATGCTATTTGTTATGCTCCACAAATAAGTGAAACCATATAATAATTGACTGTCTCTGCTTGATTTATTTCACTCAGCATAATCTCTTCCAGTCCCGTCCATGTTGCTACAAAAGTTGAGTATTCATCCTTTCTGATGGAGGCATAATACTCCATAGTGTATATGGACCACATCTTCCTATAAACAATAATTAATTGTTTGAAACAATAATTAATTATTTGTCATATTGCGTTTGTGTGTCAGTTGCAAATGGATAGAGTCATTGACCTCTTGTCCATTAAACTCAATAAGCACTTAACCTTTATCTAAATCTCTCTGCAGCATTTGTTACTCTTGACTATGCCACCTGCTTGTTACATGATTTCCATGACCCACTTGTTTTCCACCTGCTTAACTTTATGGTTGCTCTTTCTCAGCTTTTCTTTGTGAGATTTCTTTCTCTGCTTGTTTTTAAATTCAGGTTCTATACAACTTTAACCTTTTACTGTTTTCATTCTATGTGCTATGCTTAGTGATGCATCTGTCTCCTTGACTTAATTGTTTCCTACCAACTTATAATGTCTAGATCTCAGTTCTACCAGAATTTTGCTATGCTCTAGGATATTTAACCATTGATGGGCTGCTCAACATGTATGCCTCACTGGATTTGTCTAAATATAAATTCCTTATTATTAATCATTAAATATGTATCGCTTCCTGTATTTCTTAGCTCAGTGGATAGCAGTATCACATAAATAGTTGCTCAGATTAGGAACATATGTGACCTGAATCTTCTTTCTCTCTCTCTCCACTTTTAATTAATTGGAAAAATCCTATTAATTCTACCCATTGATATATTTATTTGCATACATTTCACTTAAACATTATAGAGTCTACAGATTTTAGGTCTCTTATCTCTTGCTTATGTTTCCAATTTTGTATTTATTCAAACCATTGTTCTCACTTCTATCAAGGAGATATCTTACATTAAGTTTCTTTGGTGGCAAACAAGAGAAACCATCTCTAGGTAACAAAAGTTAAAATGTGATATATTGGAAAGCTATGTAGACATTTAAAGACAGAAGAGTATTTTAAAGAATCAAGCTTAGACAAGCAAATTTCTAACAGTAGGAATTACCCCATAGGTTTGCCTAAGTACACTTGCTAGAAATGAAAAACAATGAGTTTTTTTTTTTTCCTTTGATTGGCTAAACTTAGGTGTTTCTTTCAGAGTGATTGTCATAGAAGAATGAACGAAATGTTGTGAAAATTGGTTTCCAATGACTCACTTTCTGAGGGCAAAAGAGCTAGTAGTATGAATGCACTAAAACTGTACACAATGAGTTAGTGGTCATTTCCAAGAGGAAATTGGAGTATCATTAGGAAGGGGAAATGGATGCTGGGTGGGCTTAAATAGATAAATGATTATATTATCTTTTTCCAAACATTTTCCTTACATTACTGAAAGTTTTTAGTATCTCTTTATGTCTCCCAGGGTAAATCCCATATTCCCTACCATGACAAGTATACATTTTCCTGAGCGCTTCTCATGTCCTCAGCTTCATAGAACTATATATCATCCTTAACCTCATAGAAAATTATCATCAAAATCATCAGAATAGTCAGATTCTAATAAGTTGTATTCTTATCTGGTTTAGGGTACCATAGCCCATGTTACCTCTCAGGTCTGCTCCCAGCTATTCTTAGCTAAATCTCTCTGGTCATTCAAAACTCATTGAAAATTTATCTCTTCGTAAATGAGGTAGTGTGTGTCTCCCATGAACTCATATAGATCCTTATGGTTGTGTCTAGCAGAGGACTTATATTGAGTCTTAGTTGTCTTAGAATAGCTAGATTGATTCCTACTCAACCATGAATCCCCAGTGACTCACACTGTAGTTGACACATAGTAGGCCTTCTAAATTTGTGAAAAGTTCAAAAATGTGTTCCTTATTTTATTGATAGATTATTTGAAAGCACCATTAAAATGGTAGTAACATTAACCACATGGCAAAGATGCAAGATAGAAAGGCTTTGAATTAATGAAATCCACCCACTCTGGCCTCATAAATCATACTGCAACATCGTGTTCCAGGTTCCACAGGTGCAATGCTTACATTTAATTGCACTGATCAAACTCTCCTTATGCTGAATTCCTGTATATATCATCCTCTGGGTAGGATCAACTGAGCAGTTTCAAATCCATTTGTTTCAAAATCCCAGGAGGACTCTGTGTTCTTGTGTGACTTTGTGTTACTTCCTGATGACTCATGGAGTATAAGAGCAATGAAAGTAGATGCTGCGTAAATAGATTCTCCTGGGAAGAAAATTCCTCTTTAAATCAATTTAATTTTCCAAGTTTTTGAAATGTGAGCTAACATGTTGCATCTCTCTTTTAAGAAGCTCAAACCTCTGCAAATATTTGGTCCTTCATTCTTAAAGAATTCTTAAAAACCTAAGGTGACCAGTTTCAGCTTCCAGGTTCCTAATTCCCTGCAGTTTGGTAGGCATATGAAAAAATAGAATCGTTTTGCTTTCCTAGGCAGATCAGTTGTATATTAGGAAAATAATAAAAATGAATGGATACCAATAAGAGCATGCTTTTGCTACAGAACTGAATTCTTTCCCAAATACTATCTTATTCTATTTATTCTATCAACATGACATAAATGGAGAAATAAAATGGCTGGGGACACAGAGGCATAAGAAAAAAATATTCTATTCAGTCAGTTCTCCAGGTTTATTCTCTGGGTTATAACCTTCAAAACATGTTTCTGTCCCACATACATTTAAAATATTGGCTCATGATCATTTAAATATCACAATGGGTGAACTGGCAAATCCCTCTCAATTTCTTCTGGCTTTGGAATAAGAATGACTCCCAACTGACCAATCCTATATTTTGAATACACATTATAATGAATCAGTTTACACAGGTGACCATTGGCTTCCCTTACTGATTTGGTTTTCTGAATCCTAAAAATAAAGGTTGGAATTCAGTAGCTTTGACTCTCTGTGTCTTCTGCTATCAGATCCCCTAAGCATTCTTTTTGCTATAACTAAGCACTTTCCAGTGTATAATTGAATATTAGTCCTTTAAAATATGCTGGGAAAGAAGTGAATATCATATTAAAATAAGTTTATAACTGTATACTATATTACCCTCTTAAGAATTTATGATGCAAATTAGCATATAAAAGCCCTGAGAAGTCATTCATTCATTTGTTCATTTGTTCATTCATTCATTCATTCATCATTCAAGGAGAGGAGGGGCAGAAAGAGAATCTTAAACAGGCTCCACACACAACATGGAGCCTGATGCAGGGCCGGAACTCACAACCCTGAGATCATGACCTGAGCTGAAATCAAGAGTAGAACACTTAACTGACTGAGGCTCCCAGGTGCCTCAGAAGTCTTTGAATAAAGAAATTGGTTCCATTTTGTTTAACCCATTGTTATCCAAACTTAGGTAATCATAGATTCCACCTTTCTCATGTCTCTTTTTTTAAAATATTTAATTAATTTATTTATTTGACAGAGAGATCACAAATAGGCAGAGAGGCAGGCAGAGAGAGAGGACGAAGCAGGCTCCCTGCTAAGCAGGGAGCCCAATGCTGGGCTTGATCCCAGGACCCTGGGATCATGACCTGAGCTGAAGGCAGAGGCTTTAACCCACTGAGCCACCCAAGCACCCCATTTCTCATACCTCTTTACTTCCCTAAGGAGAGATTGTATTCCATGAAATATGTTCTGGAAAGTTTTGTTTAAGCCACACTGAATTGCGGCCCAGCAGTTTCCTATGTTCATTCAGTCTCTCATCCTGGAATATCTCATCCACTATTTTCAAATATCTTTCAAAGCTGAATCTATGTGCCATCCATTCTCTTTCACAATCTTCCCAGGCAGAAGTGTGACTCCCACTTGTGAACTCACTTTGCTCTGTACGTATATCCCTCGTAAGACATTGCTTATTTTCTTGTTGAACAGTAATGAAAAACAGTTTAATTACTTTCAGTTGACTTTATGGTCTTTTAGACAGAGCCCAGTTTAATCATTGGTCTATCATCTGAAGTATAGATGCTATATCATCTATAGTACTTATCCTAGAACTGAAATGCTGTTGAGCAAATAAAACAACAAATGAACATGTTCATGAATGTTTAACTCTAAACATCATTAATCAAATATCACTTTTAGTGTGGTTAGACTCAACTCTGTAAAATTTTTGTTGATATTCAAAATGACAAAGTATATAACTTAATGACACTCATGCTTGATTGACAGTTTAATTTACACGAGGATCAGCTATCAACTAGCAGATTTGACCCTCCACTTCAGTCCTAATATCATTGTGTGTTCTTTTCATGAACATAAATTTTTAAGAACGAACACATTACCTGGTTTTTAGTTTTCTACCCTTTTTTAGTTTCTACTGTTTACCCTATATAAGGCTCCTCTCACTTCAATCTTTGTTTTCAATAGAAAGTGTCGGTTCCAGGAAAATATGTGTCCTCATCAAATAAATGCACTCTCTATTCTTGCCTTCATACTGTTTTCCAAGCTACACCCCTGCCTTGAATGCTTTTTATTCTCCTAATCCCTTCCCATACCATTTTTCAAAGCCTCATTCCAATCACATGTTCAAAATGAAGCCTTGATCACTTCAGTCTTATGTCCTCTGTCACATAGATTATAACAAACACATCTTGTATTATTGGTTAGTTAACTTTGGTTCTGCATTTTTCCACCAGACCTCAAACATATTGAGGACATAGACATTTTGTTTGCCCTTTTTGTTGCCTCAGAGAAGAACAATAATATTAAGAGCTAGCTTTTAGTGATCACTTACTGTGTCTCAATCACTGTTCTTGACACTTTGCACAGATTGATTTAGTAAATCCTCACTAATCTGAGGCACCAAAAAGTTAAATACCTTGTCCAAAGTAACGCAACCTGTTTGCAATTTAAACCCAAGTGGTATGTCTTTGGAACTCACATGCTTAACCACTAATTGGTTACTTGAAATGGGTGATTTCCAGTTTCTTAGGCATTATAAATTATGTGCATCCATACACATATCTATTGCAAGAATTACATTGAGAAAATGTGTTTCCATATATTATTTTTAAAAGTCCTCCAAAAGGAGAACTTTTAGAGAAGGTTAAATCGACATACCAAAGAGAAAATTGAAACTCAACACAGTTACAATTGTTTAGTTCTGTAAAATAAGTCCATATCTAAGCTCAGATGTATAAGGTATGTAATACAAAGGCATAATTACACAAATAAATAATTGAAATAAATAAAACTCTGTTTATATACTTTCAGAAAAACTCACTAAACTTTGATGACTTAGGGAAAATAGCAGCTATTTCATAACCCCAGGGAAAGTACTGTGTTTTAAAGATTTTAAGAGAAAAATGTCTAGTTTGTTTGTAAACAGTCATGCCAGCTATATTAATTATTTGCAAATTTTGTCTCAGATTTTTAAGCAGAAATTTTATGTTGTAGAATGAGGGAATGTGTTACTGAAGGAGCTCGTGAGGGTTCATTCTTCTATATTTGCAGAGATAATTTGACAGGGGTTCTAGATTCAGTACAATTGGGTTTTGCTGACCTCTCAGGTGGATTTGTTAGACACCTGAAGCATAAACAGATTTCAGTAGTTTAATTCTGTTAATGACAACTCTGTTCATGGCAGAGTTTGGGAAATATTGAAAGATTAGTAATGAATAAAGATAAGACTAGGCGTTGGTTAGACAAATGCATATGAAAAGTGTTGATAAATTGTTTATTTTCCTTGTAATGTTTGACTCTAAATAATACCTGCCTGAACTTCAGTGATCAGGCGTTTCTCCTGCAGCACCTCCCTGCCAAGGAAACTAAGAAAGCTACACTAGGGGGGTTATATTGTTAGGGCCCTCCTCTGAAATTTTATACTGATAGTTCTGATAATTGGTTATCTGTTAAAGAATCCCCACTAAAATGCTACTGTTGAGTGATGTCTTAATGTATTCTCTTTCCAAAGTATTTACATGTAAAGGCTGGACTTATTAAGGATACATTGCCTTGGTCCCAAATGACTAATCTTTTAAGGTAGTAATTCAGCCATCAGTGGAGACAAAAGGGAATTGAATATTGGTCCCGAAATTAGTACTTTTGGCCAAATTTATAAGTCATTGTAGTGTGTGTGTGTGTGTGTGTGTGTGTGTGTGTGTGTGTATGTATTTATGTAATCATTCCAGAATTCCCTTGGGCTCTCTTTAGCCTCTTGTTCTCTGCACCATCCTCCTCTATAAAACGTGCCTTCTGGAAAATCTCTAATACCAGTCATTTATAGCCTAATGCAAAGTTAAGCACCAGTATTTCTCTCCAGTGGCATCTGAACTTTAAGTCTAATTTAAAAACAAGAGTTTCTATCCACAGTGAAAGATGTTTTAGTCACTCTGATACAAGGAAGAAGGAAGTAAAATTCTAGTTTTCCAAGATATCATCTGTATTGGATTTAGTAGTATTTTCCCCAAAATTTATGCCTGGCCCAAACTGTGAATGTAACCTTATTTTTAAGTAAAATCTTTATAAATGAAATTAAGATGAGGTGACTACTGGGTTAGACCTTAATTCCATGACTAGTATCGTTACCAGAAGGAGAATTTGGAGACAGACAAACACAAAAGGAAGATCCATGTGAAGACAGAGGTAAAGGATTAGAGTTTTTGCCAGAAGCCAAGGAATGCCAAGGATTGTTGGCACTACCAGGAGCTAGGAAGAGTCAAGTAAGGATATTATTCTAGAGCCTTCAGAAATAATATGACTTTGCCAATATTTAATAATATACTTCTAGGCTCCAGAGCTGTAAAAGAATAAATTTCTGTTCTTTAAAGCCATCCAGTTGGTGATAATTTGTTGCAACTTCCCTAGGAAACTAATTGTCTTCTCAACAGGTTGTTTGGATAATCTAAGTGGAGTTTATCGGAAGAACGCTACCCTGATAGGGTTTTAGTATCTTCTTTGAGCAGGGAAGGGAAAGTTAAGAGGATATTTATTGGGATTTTTGAAGGTGAGTCTTTCAATGAGTGGGCTTGATTACCATTGGATAAAGATCATGTTATAATTGTTGAGGAATGGTGGACAGCAAGGCAAGAAAGTTGAGATGCGGGGTCAACAAGCTTTGAGTGTAAACTGTCATCTATGCTTCAGATAAAGAGTCCAAATGTCATTTAGGAAGTTCCTAGAATGAAAACAAAACAAAACAAAACAAAAAGTTCTTAGCAATTATTATCTTCCTGTTAAGAGATTTCTGGAACAGTAAGTTAGGACAAGATCATGGAATAATGGTTATGTTAACAGAGACACTAAGCTGTGTGAGTGTGGATGGTTTCTTTTCTCAGGTACCAGAAATGAGTGATCAGTGACTTATTCTTAATGATCTCATATAAGCAGCGGCTGGGAGGGATATTCCACCTTGAAGGCCATGATTTCATCAACTCTTCTCTTAAGATGTTAGCTCACTAGATCCTGCTTCTGGACAGTTTTCAGGTCTAAGTACTTAGTTCTGGAGTGTTCAGATCTAGAAAAAACAAAGCACAGCCATGTCTTAATTTGGGTAAGACTTTTAAAGGATGTAGAGGATTATTTCTAAGCACTTTTCACTTGTCCCCTGTAAGGGAAAATGGCCCTAAAGATACAGTTTGAGTTTTATCTCCTCTAGAATATGGCCCAGGCAGAGGTACTTCCTCTTTTGAGTGCCTTTGAATCTATGTAGGCATAATTTCTGTAGAGAATATGTATTAGAGTAAGCTAACTGCTATAACAAACAACCCCCAAATAACAATGGTTTTGTTTACTCAATAAACAGGTTTACTCAGGTAAACATTCACTGTGAGTAGTTGACAGACAGCCAGGTGAGCAGGATTTCTAAGTTGCACATTCCTTCCATCTTGTAGATCTTGAAGTTGTCTGAGTTCTCTCTCCTTTTCAGAAAGGAGGAAATGAGAGGGCATATCACCTGTGGATGGTTTCCATATATCAGTCTTAAAGTTACAAACATTAAACATCATTTCTTTCTATATTCCATTGGGAAGAACTCAGTCACATGACTATGCTTAACTGTAAGGAAATCTGGAAGAGTACCCTATGTTCCCAGAAGGAAAAGGAAGTGGGCTCTTGTGCACACACAGCACTCTGTAACACAGAATTTTTATATCACATTATAATTAAAATATTATTTGCCAATCTCTCCCACTGTTCTGTGAGCTCCTTGAGGATAAGAAGTACATCAATTGATAATTTGGTTTCCTCAGAGCCTAGCAGCAAAATACTTGGTATGAAGTAGTCATTGCCAAATAAATATTGATAGAATGATGACAGTGGCCTTTAGACCAAAACAAAACAAAACAAAGCAAACAAACAAACAAATCTATTTGATATTTTTAAGTTATATAGGACTTTCCTAGTATTTTCAAATTTCTTGCTGAATAAAAAAAATTGACTAAGAAATAAGTCACTTTCAATGTGTATGCAGTTCACCCACCCAGTATAATCTAAAGCACAAATTAAGGCTTCTTTTCTCTATGCTATCACACTGCTATTATTTGAGCCAGACCTGCATGCATGCTGTTATTATGGCATTAATTTCCTCACTTAAGTTTTACTGGAAACTGTTTTACTGACTACTATTAAGAGTAACGTCAAACACTTTCGACTTGCTCCATTAAGCAAAGCAGCCATTGCTTTTAGCATTTTCCTTATGGTTCTTGATACATTATGTTTTTTTCAAAAGGCTCATTCCAGTAAGACTGAGGTTTGCTCAGATGTTCACTTTAAATGAGTGGTTTTGATCCATAAATACTGTCTAGGAATATTTATGTGGGAAAACCTTCCATACTTGCAGAAACCTATATTAAGCCTCTGAGTAGGAATCTTATTTCTAATGAATTTTCAGCTATTAAAAAAAATACCAAAGAGTATATATTATCTATTCAGTATTATAATAAATACAGCTTGCATTATAATTCTGAATAAAACCTTATTCTACATCTGATGCACTCACTGTAAGTATATAAAGAGAAGGAGATTACAAAGGAGTTAAGAGAACAAGTCTTTGAAGTTTGACATCGAAGATTTAACTCTTAGCTTTGTTACTTGAGCTATGTGATCTTAAATCTTAAACCTTCCCTAGCCTCTGTTTCCTTTTGCGTAAAATGGGGATAAAAATGGTACCTCGTCCACAGTATAAATATGAGAACTAGGAAGTTAATGATATAATGCATATGAACACATATCTAACATCAATAAGTGTTCAATAATTAATTTAAAATGTTTTATTAGTAATTTTATTGAGATCCTATCATGGCCCAGATATTATGCTAAATATTCTATGGACAATTGTGAACTCTTTTTGTCCAATCAATAATCTTGAGGCAATAAGACTAGAGAGGAAACTGGGACTCCTAGTGGTGGGTTCAGGGTCTCAGACTTATCACACTATAACTGCTGCTGTCATTGTCTCCAAAGGGTTTATAACACAACTGAAGAGAAAAACAAAAGCTCGTGGCATGATAGTTAATGATGAAGTTATTTCTACATGTCAGGCATTTTTTAAAAATCCTACCATTTTCCTTTTTTACAAATGAAGAAACCAAGACAGAGCAAGTTTAAATAATTTACCCACATACATACACACACACACACACACACACACACACACACACACACATATATATATATATATATGTTTTAAAGATATATATCCTTAAAATTCCCAAAGTTGGGATTTTAACCCAGAAAGTATGGCTTAAGAGTCTGTGCTCAGGACACAGAAGTGCAACAGCACAGATATGTCAGTATGTACAGTATATTGCATGGAACAACAGAAGTTGTTTTCAGTCAGAACATACAACAATAGTTTAGGTAAGGAATAGAGGCAGCACTTTTACTAAACCTTAAAAACAGAAAATTTGGATATATAGAAAAGAGCAAGATATACAGTTCAGGAAAATGGACTAGCATGATCAAATAAGGAAGTTTGCAACATAAATACTTTCATTTTATTACAGTAAAGAGAAGTGCACATTTGCTGATGAAAGTATCTGAACACAGCAGCACTGACTTAGAAAGACAGAACTGCTCATCAAAGCATCCCCAGAGCTTTTAAGTTGGAGGTGGAATTGAGCAGGCTGATATTGAAAGAAAGTATGGATGACTGACAGGTAGAGTTGGCTCAATCTATTAGTTTCTTGAAATCCTTTCAAGGGTCATCATTAAATGCCAAACTCACCGAACTTCATATGAGAATCCACAGGATAAAAAAAAAAAAATGAACTCCTATCAAAAAGTATATTAGAAGAGGCCAAAGGGAACTGATAATGAAAATATCAGTGTTATTTAACAAAGTTAAGGTTTTGAAATGATTGTACAAAGTAAACTAGTCTATTAGCCCAGTGATCATTTTATGTCCCAAGCAATTGAATGAATAGTTGACTTTTATTTTCAACTTTAATTTATTTGCCTTTAAGACTCCACCGAAGATATTTTCTATCTCCACTTCCTATTTCAGAAGAAAATTTACCTTAGCTGAAGTTACCTTAGCAGTGTTCTCTCTTAGAATAATTTCCCAATAGAAGTATCAGATGCTGAGTCTTAGGACAGTTTATATCTACTCTCTGATCTATCTTCACAGCTCTTTTCTCTATCCACAGAATTCTTACCAGAAGAACATCTTAGTGATCATTCTCTTAAGTAATGAGTTAATTCTCCTTATATTCCTACAGCCAAAACACTAACCAGTAAAATAAATTCAGCTTTTGAGAAATTAAAAACTAAGTAGCCTTGTCATCTCTTTCTGATGGTCTGCAATCTGTAACAGTGTCTTAATTAGGGCATGTTAAGGCATGGTGAAAATAATCAACACAACTGTCATCTCTATTAATTGTCATCATGACACCATCAATGGCACCACCACTGCCACCATCATCATAACAATTCATTACAGTCTTCCTAACTGTAGTTGCAACTGTATTTGGCAGAATCTTTATAGATCTTTATTTTTTTTGCAAGCTTCACTATGAAAAATATATGATTATTTCCACTTAACAAATGTGGAAAGGAGGCTTAGGTAACTCAGGCAAAGTTCACATTTCCTATTTATAGGGAAGAAAAGCTGGGATTTTTTCCACTTCATGGAGGAGAAAATATGGTATTTTACTAAGATTCACCTTTCTGAATCTTTTTTTTTCTTTTTATCCTGCATTTTAGTTCACTAGCCTCAATCTAGAGCCCTGACCCTTGTGCTAGGGAAGGATATTTTTTATAGTCATAAATTAAACTATACTTCATCTGTGCTTTTGACATTTCAGTGTTAATGTTTTTTGAGGGAACAATGTGTATGGGTGAGTGTTGTCCTGTGTGTTTTAGGTTATTTAGCAGCATCCCTGCCTTCTACCCACTAGATGCCAGTAGTACCCCTCCCCAATCATGGCAATCATGGACGTCTCTAGACATTGTGAAATGTCCCCTATGAGGTAAAATCATCTTGGTTGAGAACCACTGAGTTAATGCGTTAGAAACTATTAGCTGCTTCTCAGGAATAGAAGAGTTATCTTTCCCAGGGGTGGTTCCAAATAACTGATTTCAGAATGTTGGAAATTGCAGGCAATTCCAAAGACCAAAGGGGAGCTAATTTTAGGTGTGGCAAGTACTGCTGCTGTTTTTTTTTTTTTTTTAAGGTTTTATTTATTTGAGGGGCTCCTGAGTGGCTCATTGGGTTTGGGCGTCTGCCTTCCGCTCAGGTCATGATCTCAGGGTCCTGGGATTGAGCCCTGCATCGGGCTCTCTGCTCAGGGGGAGCCTGCTTCCACCTATCTCTCTCTGCCTGCCTCTCTGCCTACTTGTGATCTCTGTCTGTCAAATAAATAAATAAATAAATCTTTAAAAAATTTATTTATTTGAGAGAGACAGAGAGAGAACATGAGCTGGGGTAGAGGCAGATGAAGAGGGAGAGACAGGTTCCCTGCTGAGCAGGGACCCTGATGCAGGGCTCAATACCAGGATCCTGGGATCATGACCTGAGCTGAAGGCAGACACTTAACCCACTGAGCCCTCCAGGCACCCTGTCAAGTGTTTCTTCTTGATGCTCTTAAAAATATATTTGTTTTGTCTAAGCAGTCACAAGGTAAATGTTGATACATATATTAGTAAAATGTAAATGAAACGAAAAACTAAACAACAGTGGTTATCCAAGTATTATAACCTTGCTTGCTTGGACTTCTTTTATGTCACTAGATTATGCTAAGTGAAAGAAGTCAAGCAGAGATAGTCAATTATCATGTGGTCTCATTTATTTGTGGAACATAAAGAATAGTATGGAAGACATTAGGAGAAGGAAGGGAAAAATGAAAGGGGACAGAATCAGAGGGAGATGAACCATGAGAGACTATGGACTCCAGAAAACAGAGGGTTTTAGAGGGGAGGGGGTTGGGGGATGGATTAGCCCTGTGATGGGTATTAAGGAGGGGATGGATTACATGGAGCACTGGGTGTTTTATGCAAACAATGAATCATGGAACACTACATCAAACACTAATGATGCTCTGTACGGTGACTAACATAAGATAATTTTAAAAAATCTTGATCTTCATTTTAAAAATCTTAAAATTTTAAAAATCTTGAAATTCATCTCATTGAACTAATTCAGTTTTTAAAAACATTCTAACTACTATTACAGAAACTAGAAAATCATCAACAATAAAAAAAAAACCACACCCATCTGGGGTTACTGGATGGCACAGTTATGTTTTTTAGATTTATTTGTTTTTTTAAAGAGAGAGCTAGAGGTGGAGAGAGAGACAGCCAGTGTTGGGGAGGGGCAGAGAGAGAGAGAGAAACCCAGCCAGACTCTGTGCTGAGCATATAGCCCAAGATGGGGCTCGACCTTACAACACTGAGATCAGACCTGAGCCAAAACCAAGAGTCAGATGCTTAACCTACTGGTTTTGGCTCAGGTCTGATCTCCAGGTTGTAAGGTAGAGCTCCATCTTGGGCTATACACTCAAAATCTGCTTGGGTCTTAGGGTTTGATCCTATGACAAAGATAATTGTTGAGATAATTATTTGTTAATTAAATTCAGATAGGATATATTGTGCATTCATACCTTCCTTTTGGAGTGATCAGATTTCCTATAGAGTATTTGGATGTTTTGTACTTTTGTTGTTGTTTTTGTTCAACTGTGGCAATCACAGATAAACAAATAAAATGGTTATTACTGACCAGTTTTCACACGATGTGGAAAATGAGAACATTAGCAGGAGGATAATCACTTTGGAACTCAGTCAACAGCTTGGACATTTGGTAAGTGAGATGTGAAGTTGTGTCCCTAAATCAACAGTTTCTTGGCTCCAGGTTTACTGGATTTTGATCACTAATGGCTATGGTTCTGGAATGGTGTCTATTTGCCCAAGTTAATGGCAGATAAAGTTGATCCTCAAACAATATGAGGGTTAGGGGCACCAATACCCCATGCATTAGAAAACCATGTATAACTTATACCCCCCCAAAACTTAACTATTAATACCCTCATATTGGCCTGAAGCCTAAGTCAATTAGCACATATTTTGTATGTTTTATGTTTATATACTGAATTATTACCATAAACTAAGCTAGAGAAAAAATAAGAGAATCATAGGAAGAGAGAATACATTTACAGTACTGTGCTGTATTTATATATACTAAAAAATGCACATATAAATGGACCCGTCTGGGGTCACCTAGGTGGCTCAGTCAGATAAGCATCTCTACACTTGATTTCAGCTCAGGTTATGATCTAAGGGTCATAGATCCAGCCCCACTTCCATCTCCACAGTGGGTGTGGAACATGCTTTTAAGATTCTCTCTTTTCCTCTACCACTGCCCCTCCCCCTCCTAACACACATGTGCACACGTACAATCTCTCTCTCTTGGAAAATAAGTGGGTAAATGAATGAATGGACCCATGCAGTGGAAACCCATGTTGTTCAACAGTCACCCGTATTTTTATTATTTTTTTAAAATTTTTAGTATAGTTAACATACACTGTTATATTAGTTTCAGGTGTACAATTTAGGGGAATCAACAATTCTATATTATTTAGCACTCACTGTGATAAATGTATTCTTCCCTTCAAATATTCTATCTAGCCCCCCACCCACCTTTCCACTGTTAACCATCAGTTTGTTCTGTATAGTTGAGACAAACTGAAAAATACTCACTTTTTTCTTTCTTTGTCTTGTTTCTTAAATCCCACATATGAGTGAGATTATATGGTATTACTTTTTCTCTGAAATTTCACTTAGCATTATATTGTTCAACACCATCCATGTTGCTGCAAAAGATAAGACTGCATTATTTTTATGGCTGAGCAATATTCCATTGTGTGTATCTATGTGTGCGTGTGCGTGTGTGTGTGTCAGTGTGTGTGTATACATGCACACATCTTCTTTATCCATCTGTTGATGGACATGGGCTGTTTCTGTAACTTGGCTATTGTAAATAATGCTGCAATGAATTTTGGGGAGTAAATATATCTTTTGGAATTAGTTTTCATATTCTTTGTGTAAATACCCAGTACTGGAATTACTCAATCATATGGTAGTTCTGCTTTTAATACTTGAGGAACCTACATACTATTATCCACAGTAGCTGTAGCAGTTTGCATTCTGACCACAGTGCACAAGTATTCCTTGTTTCCTACTTCCTTCCCAACATTTGCTGTTCTTGTGTTTTTGATTTTAGCTCTTCTGACAGGTTTGAGGTTATATCTTATTGTGGTTTTCATATGTATTTCCTTGATAATTAGTAACATTGGCCATGTTTTATGTTTTTGTTTGTGTTTGTGTTTTTGTGTTTTTAAGAGAGACCTTATGAGTGGGTGGGGAAGGGAGGGGAGGAAGGAGTGATGTGGGGAGGGGGAACAGAAGGAGAGAGACTCTTAAGTGGGCTCCATAACCAGTTGGAGATCAACAAAGTGCTTGATCTTATGACCCCGATTTCACTACCTGAGCCAAAATCAAGGGTCAGATGCTTAACTGACTGAGCCATCTAGGTTCTCCAATAATGTTGAACATCTTTTCCTTTTTCTGTTAGCCATTTGTGTCTCTTATATGGAAAAATGTCTGTTCATATTTTATTCCTACTTTTAATTTTTACTTTTTATATATCAGGCAAGTACCTTAACCCTAACTTCTAACTCTTAATCTTTAATACCTTACCCTTAAGACCTAAGCCTAACCCCCAACCCCAACACCAGCCCTGCCCATAACCATAATACTAACCCTCTGGAGAAGTCTTTGAACTGCAAAGTACAAGCCACATACCCTAACACCAAACCTAATCCTAAACCCTACCCTAGATGTGAGAAAGGCACTTCTTGAACATATGATAAGTAAAGCTGAGATACAACCTAGTTATTCTGGAGAAGACCCCAAACATTTAAGAATTGGTAGTATTTCTGAAAATGGGTATAAAGGTAGAGATAATGACAGAAGGACCAATTGAATATCTATTTGAAGAGTGTTTAGAACCCTAAATCCCCTCCTTGCCTCAACTCAATAGATTCTATTTTTAAATTTGTTATTTTTGCTATTAAGTTGTATGAGTTCCTTATATATTTTACACACTAATCCTTTATTGGATATGTCCTTTACAAATATATTCTCCTATTCAGCAGGTTGTTTTTAGTTTTGTTGATTATTTCCTTTGCTGTACAGAAGTCTCAATAATTTTGTTTTGTTTTGTTTTGTTTCTTATCTCAGGAAACATCTAGAAAAATGTTGCTATGACCAATGTCAGAGAAATTGCTGTTACCTTCTAGAAGTCTTATGGTTTCAGGTATCACATTCAGGCGCTTAATCCATTGGAGTTTATTTTGTGTGTGGTGTAAGAAAGTGGTCCAGTTTCATTCTTTTGCATGTAACTGTCCAGTTTTCCGAACAACATTTGTTGAAGAGACATTCTTCTTCCCTGCTTTGTAAAAGATTAATTGACCATATAATTATGTTTTTTTTCAGGGCTCTCTATTATGTTCTGTTGAATTATGTGTCTGTTTTTGTGCCAGGACCATACTAATTTGGTTACTACAGTTTTGTGGTAAATCTTGATATTTAGAATTGTGATACCTACAGTTTTCTTTTTCTTTTAAGATTTTATTTATTTATTTGACAGACAGAGATCACAAGTAGGCAGAGAGGCAGGCAGAGAGAGAGGGGGAAGCAGGCTTCCTTCTGAGCAGAGAGCCCAATGCAGAGCTCAATCCCAGGACCCTGGGATCATGACCTGAACTGAAGGCAGAGGCTTTAACCCACTGAGCCACTCAAGTGCCCCTATTTTTCTTTTTCAAGATTGCAGGGCAGGATTGCTTTTGTGGTTCCATACAAATTTTAGGATTGTTTTTTCTAGCTCTATGAAAAATGTTGCTGGTATTTTGATTAGAATTGTGTTAAATCTGTAGATTAGTATGGACATTTTAATAATATTCTTCCAATCCATGAACATGGAATATCTTTCTATTTGTGTCTTCAATTTCTTTCATCAATGTTTTATACTTTTCTGAGTATGGGTCTTTCACCTCCTGAGTTAAGTTTATTCCTAGGTATTATTTTTGGTGCAGTTGTAAGTGGGATTATTTTCTTAATTTTCCTGTCATTTCATTATTACTGTATAGAAGTACAACAGACTTCTGTATGTCAGTTTTTTTTTTTCTTGTGACCTTATTAAATTCATTAATCAGTTTCTGTGGTATTTTGGTAGAGTCTTTTGCATTTTATCCTTCATTAAGTTGGTTTTTAAGATGATTTATGGTTAGGAATTTTGAATATAAGAAGCAGGCCATTGGGATGGGGGTGGTGCTTTCTCTGGGTGTCAGGAAATTTGACTTTGATAATCTCTGCAGCATACTTATAATGGGACTTGGACTCTCTTTCTCTTTAACAATGAGAGTTGAATCAGATCACTTTTAAGTCCTCTTAAACATTTTTCCATTTTGATTTAAGTTTCATTTAATAATTGTATTCAATTCCTTGCTTACAGATTGATAGAAGTAGGTTATTGATATGCAGTATATTAAATCTGTTAGAAGAAAGATCAGAGAAAGCCCCAGCAAAGATCACTCAGCTTTTAAAGTAAGATTCAAGTGAGTCAAAGGATTTCAATCTATGAGACTGAGAGAAAAGAGTGGACAGCAATGGTCGTCTACTTTGAGACAGACACCAAATGCAAAAGTTACTTAATACAAAGACTATAAAGAATATATACTGGACAGTTGGAGAAACCTGATGGTTTGAAGTCTCAAAAAGCTTCTTTCCACATGGATTGTATATTCAACTGGAGCAGTTTAAAGACTTGGAAATAGTGAAAACTGATGAGGTCATGTTACATCAGCTCCTCAGATTATGTTCCACAGGCTGTCAGAAAGCAGACAGGCTGGTAACTACAGACCTTGGATCATAAACACATGATCAGGATATCACAAATATATGCTCAGTCCAGCCATTCTTTTTTTTTTTTTTTGAGGAATAATTCACATATAACATAGTAATTTCAGGATTTCATGTACATGGCATAATGATTCAATATTTGTATATATTGCAAGATAATGACCACAGTAAGTCCAATTAACATCTGAAACCATACATAGTTACAAAACCATTTTTTTCTCATAATGAGGACTTTTAAGATCTATTCTCATAAAAAACTTTGAAATATTCCATACAGTATTATTAACTATACTCATCATGCTGTCCAGCTATTATTAATATGCATAAGCATAGTGGAAAAAAAACACATTTCCATTAATTTATGCATTAAAAATACCTACTGATGTCTATTCTTTGCCGAACATTCTTTTGAACATTGGGGATGCCACAATGAAATCAATTTGTTCGGTCTGAGTTATCCCTGTCTTCATGGATCTTAGACCCCATTGAAAGAAGCAAATAATCAACCATTTAAACAGATGAATGTCAAATTATAAGTCTAAGAAGTGTTTCAAATAATTTATTATTGCAAAAGCAAATGGGGAGTTAAGAAGAGCTTTCACCTTGGGGCACCTGGGTGGCTCAGTCATTAAGCATCTGCCTTCAGCTCAGGGCATGATCCCAGGGTTCTGAAATTGAGCCCTGCATTGGGCTCCCTGCTCAGTGGGAACCCTGCTTCTCCCTCTCTCACTTCCCCTGCTTGTGTTCCCTCTCTCACTGTGTCTCTGTCTGTTAAATAAACAAATAAAATCTTAAAAAAAATAGTTTTCACCTCTTTTCCTGAACTAAACCAGAGGAACATCATCAAAGATGTGATTTGCTTCAAATGCCTTGTGATTTCTTCCCCCTTCCCTTCACTCAAGCCTCAGAGATTTTTGTGAGATACAATATGTGCAAGCATATATAATCACTGTGCTTTCTAGATGATTTGATCTAGAACCTTATTCTTTGAAAATAACGAGTCAAAGGAATACAAATCATGAAAACTGTAATATTGATTCTTATACTGGCATAGATTTCATTTTACCATGTATTGGACAGTTTTAAATTTGACCATAATTTAAAAATGTAAACATGTGTGGCTAAATGAATATGGGTCACATCAAGACTGCATCCCGTACTTAGTCCACTTTGGATGCATTTATTTATGAAGGGTTTGCTTTTGCTAGATGTCAAGAAGCTTTTGTGGAGATACACATTGTACCTACCCTCAAGGAATTTAATGTCAAATGCTTTCAGGGCATGGTGACAAATTTCCCCACTGGTCAATAGATACTTGACCAAAATAGTGATTTTTTACAGTACATTATTTTGTCCATAAGATTATAGCATGATGCAGAACTACCATATCATCAAGTTTCCTAAACCTAAAGGTGCTAAAAAACGACTGGCAAGTGAGTTTTAAATTTTTATTTTATTATTTATAATATACAAAGACAGTGAAACTAGCCTGTTATTAAATGAACTCTTTACTGTTCCTCAAGTAATTTGCAATTTATTTTCACTCAATGGCTATTAAGATGTCTGGGCAGGAAATTAACTTTTTACTTAATAGTTTTCTAACATATCACTTCTTTATGACTGCTACAAAATGTCAGCTAACTACCATTTTGCACTAAAGCCTGGGTTTTAACCAAAATCAGTCAGTCAGTAATAGTAATAATAGCAACGTAATAGTAATAATAGCAAAGATATCAATAATAATGATTTTATATATATATATATATAATATATATATATTATTAAAGATAATCTATGAATAAAGTCTATATAGATATGAGGGAGTATATTTTTTCATCTGTAATATATATAATTGAGATTAATCCATATTTATATTTAACATCTTTATATTATATTTCAACATAATATATCAACATATTATATTTAACATCTTTACTTTACTGTTTTCCATTGTAAATGTATGTTATAATTCACTTAGCCCATCTTCTACACAATACATATTGTTCCCAGCCTTTTTGCACCCTTAACAACAATGGAATAAATATTTTTCTGTAAACTCATTTTTGTACATATTTTTATTATATTCATAGGAAATATTCATAGAAATCACTAGGCAAAAAGATAAATGCATTTTAAGTTGTGGTAATTATTACTAAACTTTACATGCTGACAAAATTTTGAATTGAATTTCAATTCAATTTTGAAATTGAATTTCCACAATTCAACCAAAGCTTTAGTATTTTGTTTAAAAATAATTTCAAACTAATAGCTAAGTTGTAAAAGTAAAAATAATACAAATAATATCTATATATCCATTGCCCAGATTCACCTGTTAACAATTTAGTTCTTTTATTTGCTTCCTCATTCTCCCTCTCTGTGTATGTATGCATATGTATCCACACATCCACACAAGTTTAAGAGAAGTTACGCACCTTTTTCACCTTTTACTCCTAAATACTTCAGTATTAATTTCCTAAGACTATAGATAATCTATTACCATGCAATTGACTGCATTAAATTTAACTTTGATTCATCTAATAAAAATTATTACAGTAGATAGGTGAAAAAACTTAATTTTTAAATGAGTAAGTCTTACTATTTATTCATATGCTTAAATTTCTATCAATGAGTTTTATGTTCATATCCTTTGACCTTCTTCTGCATTTATTTGTTTATGCTCTTTACATATTTGTGGCAAATATCATGGCAAGCATTTTCTCCCATTTGGCAATTTGTATTTTGAATCAGTTTATGGTGCGATTTGCTTTGTAGAAAGTATTACTTTTTCAGAAAAATAAGCCTTAGGGATGCCTGGGTGGTTGGTTGTGTCTGACTCTTGATCTCCTTTCAGATCTCAATCTCATGGTCTTCAGTTCAAGTCCTCTGTTGGGATCCATGCTGGGCATAGAGCTTACATTAAAAAATAAATATAAATAAACACAAACAAAACAAATTTTGAGTTTTAGAGAAGTTTTAAGTTCATAGCACAGTTAAAAGGTATAGAGATTTTTCCATATAGTCCATGTCTCTATGACTGCATAGCCTTCCTCATTATCAGCATCCCCTTTCAGAGTTGTTAAAATCAGTAAATCTATAATTATAAACCATTTTCACCCAGTGTCAATAGTTTATATTAAAATTCACTACTGGTGTTGTACATTATATGAGTTTAGATAAACTTATAGTGACATATATCCACCATTATAATATCATATGGGGTATTTCTGCTACTCTAGAAACCCTCGTGCTCTGCCTAATTATTCCTCTTTCCTTACTAAACACTATCAAAACCATGGTTCTTTTTACTATATCCATTGTTTTGCCTTTTCTAGAATGTCACATGTTATACAATATGTAGCCTTTTTTGGTGGACTTCTTAGCAATATGCATTTAAAATTTCTCTGCATCTTTTCATGGCTTCATAGCTCATTTGTTTAGCATTGAATAATATTCCATTGTCTAGATATACCACCATCTATCCATTCATCTATTGAAGGGCATGTTAATTACTTCCAAGTTTTGGTAATTATGAACAATTACTATAAATTCCTATAAACACACATGTGCAGGTTTTTATGTGGATATGTTTGCAAATCCTTTGGGCAAATATCAAGAAGGTGCAATCAGTGAATCATATGGTTAAAAGTAGTTTAATTTTTTACAAAATCACCAGTCTGTCTTCCAATGTGGTTTTATCATTCTGCATTCCCACCACCAATTAATGAAAATTTCTATTGCTCCTCATCCTTACCAGCATTTGGTATTGTCAAGTGTTATGGATTTTGGACATTCTAATCGATGTATAGTGGTTTTTCATGGTTGCTTTTATTTGCATTTCCCTAATGACATGTGATGTGGAGCATGTTTTCATGTATTTATCATCTGTATATCTTTTTTGATCATATATACAAAATTTTTACATTTCATGAGCCAAATTTTCCATTTTAATAATTTTTGTGTCCAATGTTCTAAACAAAAAATTTCCTACTATAGGAGTATAACTTAAATACTCGCATATTTTTTTCTTTATTCTTTATAGTTTTATTTTTTGTTACAGTATAGTGTTAAGTGTTTTACTTTATTCTTAGTCATTATTTTTTTCATTTTATATTATTTCTTTACACTGTTCCAGAATTTATTGTTTATGCACCACACAGTGCTCTATGCAATATATGACCTCCATAATACCCACCAGTAGGCTTACCCAACCCCAAATCCCCCTCCCATCTAAAACCCTCAGTTTATTTCTCAGAGTCCACAGTCTCTCATGGTTTGTCTACTGTTCCAATTTCCCCCAACTCACTTCTCCTCTCCATTTCCAGTGTCCTCCATGCTATTCTTTATGCTCCACAAGTAAGTGAAACCATATGATAATTGCCTCTCTCTGCTTAACATATTTCACTCAGCACAATCTCTTCCAGTCCCATCCATGTTGATAAAAAGTTGGGTATTCATCCTTTCTGATGGAGGCATAATACTTCATTGTATGTATGGACCATATCTTCTTTATCCATTCTTCCATTGAAGGGCATCTCGGTTCTTTCCACAGTTTGGTGACTGTGGCCATTGCTGCTATGAACATTGGGGTACAAATGGCCCTTCTTTTCACTACATCTGTATCTTTGGGGTAAATACCCAGTAGTGCAATTGCAGGGTCATAGGGAAGCTCTATTTTTAATTTCTTAAGGAATCTCCACACTATTTTCCAAAGAGACTGCACCAACTTGCATTTCCAGAACAGTGTAAGAGGGTTCCCCTTCTCCACATCCTGTCCAACACGTGTTGTTTACTGTCTTGTTAATTTTGACCATTATAACTGGTATAAGGTGGTATATCAATGTGGTTTTGCTTTGAATCTCCCTGATGGCCAATGACAATGAACATTTTTTCACGTGTCTGTTAGTCATTTTTCTGTCTTCTTTTAACATGATTATCTGTCTTATGTGTGTGTTGAGTTTGAGGAGTTCTTAATAGATCTTGGATATCAGCCCTTTGTCTGTAGTGTCATTTGTGAATATCTTCTTCCATTCTGTGGGTTGCCTTTTTGTTTTGTTGACTATTTCCCTTGCTGTGCAGAAGCTTTTGATCTTGATGAAGTACCAAAAGTTCATTTTCGCTTTTGTTTCCTTCGCCTTTGGAGACATATCTTGAAAGAAGTTGCGTGGCCAGTGTTGAAGAGGTTACTGCCCATGTTGTCCTCTAGGATTTTGAGAGATTCCTGCCTCACATTGAGGTCTTTTATCCATTTTGAGTTTATCTTTGTGTATGGTGTAAGAGAATGATCAAGTTTCATTCTTCTACACATAGCTGTCCACTTTTCCCAGCACCATTTATTGAAGAGACTGTATTTTTTCCACTCTATATTTTTTCCTGCTTTGTCGAAGATTAGTTGAGGGTCCATATCTGGGCTATCTACTCTGTTCCACTGGTCTATGTGTCTGTTTTTGTGCCAGTACATGCTGTCTTGGTGATCACAGATTTGTAGTAAAGCTTGAAATCAGGCAACGTGATGCCCTCAGTTTTGTTTTTGTTTTTCAACATTTCCTTAGTAATTCAGGGTCTCTTCTGATTACATACAAATTTTAGAATTGTTTGTTCCAGCTCTTTGAAAAATGCCAGTGGAATTTTGATCGGGATGACATTGAAAGTACAGATTGCTCTAGGCAATATAAACATTTTAACAATGTTTATTCTTCTGATCCATGAGCATGGAAATCTCTGACATCTTTCTGTGTCTTCTTTAATTTCTTTCATGAGTGTTCTGTAGTTCCTCAAGTACAGATCCTTTACCTCTTTGGTTGGGTTAATTCCCAGGTTTCTTATTGTTCTTGGTGCTATAGTAAGTGGAATCGATTCTCTCATTTCCCTTTCTATATTTTCATTGTTAGTGTATAAGAAAGCAACTGATTTCTGTGCATTGATTTTGTATCCTGCCACATTACTGAATTGCTGTATGAGTTCTAGTAGTTTGGGGGTGGAATCTTTTGGGTTTTCCACATAAAGTATCATGTCATCTGTGAAGAGAGTTTGACTTCTTCTTTTCCAAGTTGAATACCTTTGATTTCTTTTTGTTGTCTGATTGTTGTTGCTAGGATTTCTAGTACTACATTGAATAAGAGTGACGAGAGCAGGCATCCTTGTCGTGTTCCTGATCTGAAATGGAAGGCTGTCAGCTTTTCCCCATTGAGGATAATATTCGCTGTGGGTTTTTCATAGATAGATTTTATGAAGTTGAGGAATGTTCCCTCTATCCCTATACTTTGAAGCACTTTAATCAGAAATGGATGCTGTATCTTGTCAAATGCCTTTTCTGTATCAATTGAGAGGTCCATGTGCTGCTTCTCTCTTCTTGTATTGATTTGTTCTATCACATTGACTGATTTGCAAATATTGAATCACCCCTTGCATCCCATGAATAAATCCCACCTGGTCATGGTGGATAATCTTTTTAATGTATGGTTGGATCCTATTAAGTAGGATCTTGTTGAGAATCTTAGCATACATATTCATCAGGGATACTGGTCTGAAATTCACTTTTTTGGTGGGGTCTTTGCCTGGTTTGGGCATCAGGGTAATGCTGGCTTCATAAAACGAGTCTGGAAGTTTTCCTTATCTATCTTTCTTTTTCTTTCTTTCTTTCTTTCTTTCTTTCTTTCTTTCTTTCTTTCTTTCTTTCTTTCTTTCAACGGCTTCAGGAGAATAGGTGTTATTTCTTCTTTGAATATTTGGTAGAATTCTCCAGGGAATCCATCAGGTCCTGGGCTCTTGTTTTTTGGGAGGTTTTTGATCACTGCTTCGATCTCGTTACTAGATATTGGTCTATTCAGGTTGTCAATTTCTTCCTGATTCAGTTTTGGAAGTTTATAGGTTTCCAGGAATGCATCCAGTCTGTCTAGGCATATAACTGTTGATAATAGTTTCTGATGATTGTTTCTATTTCCTTGGTGCTAGTCATGATCTCTCCCTTTTCTTTCATAATTTTATTAATTTGATCCTCTCTCCTTTCTCTTGAATTAGTTTGGCCAGTGGTTTATTGATCTTACTCACTCTTTCAAAAAATCAGCTTCTAGTTTCATTGATGTATTATACTGTATCTTTAGTTTCTATCTCATTGATTTCTGCATGAATCTTGATTATTTCCCTTCTTGTGTGTGGGGTTGGCTTAATTTGTTGATGATTCTCCAGTTCTTTAAGGTGTAAAGAGAGCTGGTGTATTCTGGATTTTTCAATTGTTTTGAGGGAGGTTTAGATGGCTATGTACCTTTGCTGTATTCCATAGGTTTTGGACTGAAGTGTCCTCATTCTCATTGGTTTCCATGAATTGTTTAAGTTCTTCTTTGATTTCCTCCTTGGTCCAAACATTCTTAAGCATGATGGTCTTTAGCTTCCAAGTGTTTTAATTCCTTCCAAACTTTTTCTTGTGGTTGAGTTCCAGTTTCAAAACACTGTAAACTGAGAATATGCAGGGAATAATCTCAATCTTTTGGTATTGTTTGAGCCCTGATTTGTGACCCAGTATGTGGCTATTCTGCAGAAATTTCCATGTGCACTCAAGAAGAATGAGTATTCTGCTGTTTTAGGGTGGAATATTCTATATATATCTATGAGGTCCACCTGGTCCAATGTGTCATTTGATGCTCTTGTTTCTTTATGGATTTTCTGCTTGGATGATCTCTCTATTACTGAGAGTGGTGTGTTAAGATCCCCTACTATTAATGTATTCATATCAATATGACTCTATCTTGATTAACAGTTGTCTTATGTAGTTGGCTGCTCCGGTATTGCGGGCATACATATTTACAATTGTTAGATTTTCCTGGTGGATAGACCCTTTAGGAATGATGTAGCGTTGGAGCACCTGGGTGGCTAAGTGGGTTAAAGCCTCTGCCTTTGGCTCAGGTCATGATCCCAGGGTCCCGGGATTAAGCCCAGATTGGGGGTCTCTGCTCAGCAGGTAGCCTGCTTCCCTTCCTCTCTCTCTGCCTGCCTCTCTGCCTATTTGTATTCTCTCTGTCAAATAAATAAATGAATAAATAAAATCTTAAAAAAAAGATGTAGTGTCCTTCTTCATCCCTGACTACAGTCTTTAGTTTAAAATCTAATTTATCTAATATGAGAATCACTATCCCAGCTTTCTTTTGAGGCCTATTGGCATGAAAGATGCTTCTCCATCCCTTCACTTTCAGTCTGGATGTATCTTTAGGTTCCAAATGGGTCTCTTATAGAGAACAAATGGACAAGTCCTGTCACTTTATCCAATCTGCAACCCTGTGCTATTTTATGGGAGCATTTAGGCCACTCACAATGAGAGTGATTATTGAAAGATACATTTTTATTGGCATCATGTTGCCTGTGAAGTCCTTATTTCTATAGATTGTCTCTGTAAATTTCTGTTCTATGACACTCTTGGGTTTTTTCTTCTTTTATAGACACCCCCCCCCCTTTAATATTTCTTGTAGTGCTGGCTTGGTGGTCACATACTCTTAAACCTTGCTGGTCTTGGAAGCTCTTTATCTCTCCATCCATTTTTAATGTCAGCCTTGCTGGATAAAGCATTCTTCACTTCATGTTCTTCTCATTTAGTGTCCTAAATATGTCTTGTCAGCCCTTTCTGGGTTGCCAGGTTTCTGTAGACAGGTCTGATGTAATTCGGATGGACCTTCCTATGTGGGAAAATCTCTTCCCTTAGTTGCTCTCAAGAGCTCCTGTCTAAAATTATGATTCAACAGTTTCACAAACAAGTGTCTCGAGGTCTTTCTAGATTTCTTGATCTTGGGGGTTGACATTTTTGCCTCTAGGACAAGAACGCTGGTTCCATTCCCCAGATAGGGAAAATTTTCATGGAGAATTTGTTCAACTATATCTTCTAGTCATCTTTCTTTCTCCCGCTTCCTCAGGGATCCCAATGATTCTGACATTGGTATGTTTCATGGCGTCATTTATTTTCCTAATTGTTTTCATGGCTTCTAGGCTGTTTGTTCCAGGCCTCCTCCTGACCCTTTTGCTCTATCAGTTTGTCCTCTAGAACTCTAATTCTATCTTCTTCCTAGGTTACCCTAGTTGTTAGATAATTTAGATTAGATTGGATCTCGTTGATAGCATTTTTAACTTCTTCCTGGGCAGCTTTCACTTCTGTCCTAATTGACACCATGTTGTCATTAATGGTTTTCTCCAACTTAGCCATTGCCTGGATAATTGTTACCTTCAATTATTTTTCTGACATACTATTTATGTCCATATCCAATAGTTCTGATGGAAAAGGTACAGCTCTGTTGGGTATTCCTCCTCCTAGTCATTTTGGTTAGAGATGGTTGAGGGGACATGTAGGCGTATATATCAACCGTGATCCAAGCAAGGTGCACCCTGCAATGCCTCTGAGCAATCAGAAGTCACCACCAAAAAGAAAGAAAAAGAAAAAAAATAGAGGGCACCTGGGTGGCTCAGTGGTTTAAAGCCTCTGCCTTTGGCTCAGGTCATGATCTCAGGGTCCTGGGATCAAGTCCTATATCAGGCTCTCTGCTCAGCAGGGAGCCTGCATCTCCCTTTCTCTCTCTGCCTGCCTCTCTGCCTACTTGTGATCTCTCTCCCTCTCAAATAAATAAATAAATAAAATCTTAAAAAAAAAAAAAAGATAAAAAGAGATAGAGAAAAAGGGAGGAAAAAAAAAAAGAGAGAAAAGAACCAGGCAGAATGGCCCCAAAGGTAATATTTATAAGGTATATAAGCACAAACAGACTAATAAAAAGACTGACAAAAGTAAATAACAAGGGAAAAAAAAAAAAAAAGAACCCAGCCAAAATGAACCCCAAGGATAAGATTCATATAATACCAGAAGAAAAACAAATACATGGAATCACTGACAGAAGAAAAATATGGGAGGGTGATTATAAATCCTCAATGTGGGTGAGGAAGGTTATTTTTATTCTTCCTGGGTATATCTTGATATCTTTGTTAAAGGACTCAACTTTCCAGAGGTAAAGGGAGATTAAAACTGGTTTATATATAGGGGTAGTATTGATTAGAGAAAGAAAATTACCTTGAAGCTTATATCTATATGTATATTAAAAAAAATAGAAAGGCAAAAGAAAAACACAAGTTTATGTATGAAAAAGTTCAAATTAAAAGGTTATTATGGAATTTGTTGTATTGAACCTCTCATTGTAATGGTAAATAGGTTAAAAAATGAAAAAGAATAAGAATAGTGAGAATGAATTAAAAGTAAAAGTTGTATCTATGAAATATACAGGTTTAAGGGCAATACCAGGAGCTTAATATCTTGTTTTCCCCTGATATTGGGAATTTACAGTTTTATGGGGACCCTGTGGTGGTTGTCCTCTCATTCTTTTGGCTGGGTTTCTGGGGGAGAGGCCTGCTGTGTTGTTTTTCAGTCAGTCTTGCTAGGGTTGAATCATCCTGCACCCTATCAAGGGACTGGGCTCTGTGGAAACCAGTTTTCCAGGCTTTTGTTCTCTGAAGGTTTTTGTTCTTTGGCGACTTTTTGCAGCTTTTCAGAGGTTTAGTGGAAAGCAAACTGCACCCAGACATCCATCTCAGAAAGAAGGCTCAGTCTGTTCCTCTCTGAAGGTCCAGAACACACAGACTCCCCCTCTGCAAACTCCACTGAACTGTGCAGCCTCCCACAGGCAGTGTGTACCCCCAGCTACTGTTTCAGGGTTTGCCCAAGTGCCTGCTTGTCTCTGCACCCCCATGCAACTAAAACCTCAAGTAATATTGGTCCAGGGAGCCCACTTCCAGTGGCTGCCTTTGCTGGGACTGCTGTCTGGGGTCCAGAGTGCCAGAGAGATCCCAACCAGAGGTAGCATTCTGAGATTTTCAAGCCTGGCCTGGGAGTGTTCCAACTCTTGGCCAGTCCTAGAGATCACTAGCTAGTGCCCACACACAGCTCTCTCAGTCAAGGATGGGGAGTCAATTCAGACCCCAGTAGCATAGTGCATGTGCAGAGTGCAAAAGGCTGTGTTTCTAGAGAGTGTTGGCTGGCGTTCACACCAGACTGTCTCATGAGCACGCTGGAGGGGAGTGTACCTAGTCCAGTGCTGGTGAAAACAGCAGAAAGCCAGGGGCTCAGGGACCATGGCCTGGAGGCTTCACCACACTCTCTTTGGCATGGGTGGTCGCCGGCAGCAGCCATCCTGGGTCTGTGGGGTTAGACCCATGCCAATGACCTCCCAATTTGACCAGTTGCCCCTTAAGATCTTACGCTCTTTTTCAGTGCTTTTAACCAGACTCCAAGTTAATGCTGGTCCCCAATCAGAGGCCACTCTAGTATTGGGTTATTACTTTCCAATGGGTCACTTCTGGTGGCTCCCTCCCCCTTCTGTTTATCTTTCAATATCAGTCTGATAATTTCCAACTTGCTTTACCTCTTCACTAGAGTTTTCTGCTTCTGTAGAGATTGGAAGTGTATAATCCTGTATCTCAGGCTGATTTCATGGGTGTTTAGAGTGTTTTGGTAGATAATTAGCTCATTTAGGGGACTGGTTGAAAAGGGCCTAATACTTCTCCACTGTCTTGCCCCCCCAATCTTATGGTTTCATTTTATATACTTAAATATTTGATACATCTGGACATTATTTAAATAGCAGAGATGACCTAAGAATCCAAGTTCATTTTTTTTCCAGATGGCTACACAGTTGTTTCAACACTATTTTTTAAAAATTGCTCATTTGACTCACTGTTTTAAATTGCTGCATTTACCATATACACTAAATTCCCACATGTGCTTGGGTCTCTCTGGACTCTTGCTTATTCCATGTATCCACCTCTATTCATGTGCTCAGTCCAAATATTTATGTAACTGCATTTTTATCCTATATTTAAAGTTTTAGTAAAAGAAGTATTCTTTAATTACCCTCTTTTCAGAATTTATAGTTTCTTTATGAAGTTTTTTATGCAGTTAAGATTTAAAATGATAGTATCTATTTCCAATATTAGCCATATTATTAATTAGAGTACATGTAACTTGTAATTGAGGGAATTTCCACAATTTATTTAATTTATTTACCAATATTTTAGGGTACCTAGGTGGCTCTGTCAGTTAAGCATCTACCTTTAGTTCAGGTTATGATTACAGGATCCTGGGATTCAGCCCCATGCTGGGCACCCTGCACAGGGGGAATCTGCTTTCCCCTCTCCCAATCCTCCATCCCCATTCCCCCACTCTCACACCCTTTCTCATTAATAAATCTTTTAAAAAAATTACCATTTTTTGTTTCCATATAGTCAGTTCTTTGCCTGTTAAAGGCACTATTTTGTTTTTAAGATTATAGTATTTAGTATACTTTTTAACACATTTCCTATCTTTATGACCTCTGTATCCTCACATTTACTCTCTACTCACAATATGCATCTGTATCATTTACACACACTCATATTTCATATCCATATTCTATTTGGATCAATATTCAGTGATTATTTAAATGTTTTAGATTTGCAAAAATAAAATTATTATTAGCTTCCTTTATGAAGGTTTTCTCAGTCTTTAGAACATTTTGGAAATCTCTTGTCAACTGCTTTAAATTCATTCTTTGATTGTGTTATACTACATGATGCAGAAAACCACAAGCTAGTGATTTTTCTGTTAATGGGCAGTCTGTTTCCAGTTCTTGGCCTCTGTGAGGAAGGTTGAAAAACATCTTTATCCAGATGCCTTGTCTTCATAAGTTTGTATCCTTCTCTCTGGGGGTAGATTACCATATGAGTTATTTTTGAGTTGATATTACTAAATTACCTTCCAAAGGACTGTAGTACTTCATTATCAATAACATTATGAGATTATTTGCCATCAGACTCTAGAATTATATAATATGCCACTGTCATTTAAGTCTGCATTTTACTATTAGTGTTACTGAGCACATTTTTACATATTTGCTCATTTGGATGTACTCTTCCATGAATTCTCTATTCTTATAATTTTCACTTTTTTATACTTGTTTTGTTCTTTCCAACTTGTAAGAGCTACTGTACACTATACAAATTAACTATGGTATGTCATCTACATTATGTACTTTTTAGAACAATTTTTTTTGTAACTCTTAATGATGTCTTTTCTCATCCAAAAGTTTTAATCAGTTTATTCTATCCTCTTTTATGTCATCTAGGTTTCAATTAGGAAAAATTTCCTGATTCCTAGATAGTACAGTTTCTTAGAGTTTTTTGCAAGTCTTTTCAGTTTTCTTTGTTGAAATTTATTTTATGGTATTAGAGGTTATTTTTCTTTCCTTCCAAATTGTTAGCCAGTTTTACCCAAACTATTTTTAAATAGTCTATATTTTACCTACTAAATTAACTTCACATTTGTCATTTATTAACATTAATAAAGACATCTAATTATGGATATATATTTTATTTCAAAAATTCTGGTGCTTAACTGCAATGAAATATTATGTTGATTTTATTTCAATGGTCTTATTATAGGTTTTCTCAATTGAGGTTCTACAAAATGTTGTTAGGTTTCCATGAGAGATTATAATTAGTGAAATAGTTAAATTTTGAATGCTTTGCAATGCTAACCTCGTTAGTAGTGAATACTGACTGAAGAGTATCTTTAAAATTTTTATTACAAGTGTATCAGCCTTGTATAGTAGTACATGTAGGAAGGGCCATTTCTTTTAAGTTCACTCTTTTCTCAGTTTGACACAAGATAGGGGAGACTTACTAATGGCTGCTATAACAGAGAAGGGTAGAACAATATGGTGACAATGCCAGCTTCTCCTTCTAACTTACTTCTCTCAATCTTCCCCTGTATGTTATTGACCAACTTGCAAGATTGAAGGAACTCTGCCAGTATAACAAAATTTGGGAGAAATGTTCAACGTATAAAAGGAACTCTTACCTACCATGACTTAGTTACCCTTCTGTATTTTGCCATTGTAAGCTTGGCAAAATGAAGATTGTTTTGTATTGTGAAGTTTTATTTTCTTACTATTTTATCATTTATCATGCCCTTCTATTTTTTATCTTCTTAGCCTTTATGTGTTCAAACATGTCTGGCTATCCAACATAATGACATTTGAAGATAAGGTAAGACATGGAAGAAGATTTTAGCCAATGGCAATTCTCATAGATGAATGATTGTAAGTGCTCCAAGAAAACTTAAAAGTCCCTTATGTACCACTCATAGCCATGAAACAGATAAAGCTACTGACTATTTTACATAGCTATTATATTTTCAAAACAGAGTAAAGTTGTGTTTTTAAAAAGTCCTATTCTGTCAAAGCCTTAGGAATCAAGTTCTATGGTAACTGAATTTATTGTTCAGAAAAGAAAAAGTCCTACAGCTGGTGAGAAACTAATAATGTCAGCATGTAAAATTACAGTAAGCAAAATGTTTAGACAAGATGGAGTATGAGAAATTGAAGGCTCCAGTCTCAAGACACTACAGTAAGTTGACATATTGATGACACGTCACATCATACTGAAAGGTTTTGTGTAACATACTGAAAACAAGTTTCTCTGAAGATTGATGAGTCAACAGACTTCACCAATAAATGTCATGATGTAGCATTATAAGATTTCTAAATGATGGTGAAATTTAAGAAAAAATGTTTTTCTGCTGCAAAGAATTACCTACAACAAGCAGGTGCCAGGGTAAATGTAACTCTTTGTCCATATATTTAGGAACAAAAGCTTTATCTTTGAAGAATTGAGATATTGCCCTATATCAGTTGTGGACACTATGAAAGGTTTTGCCTCTCTCATAAAGATAAAACAAAAACTGATGTCGTTACAACACACTACTATCTTAAGAGAAATGCTGGCATCAGGACCTGTAACAGATGAAATTTTAAAAAATCTAGATCATGTCACAAAAGAAATTATCCTGAAAATTAATCTTAATGTCATAATTCAGAGTAGCTTCAGTATAGAAAGCTATATCCAGAATACATCAAACATCCAGAACACATCAAATTTGTTAAATTAAAACTAGAATGGAATTTGGGAATAGATTTCAGTATTCTACAATTGGAGAAAAGTGATGATGAATATATTCCAAATATTTTAGACATTCAGAGTTTGAAACTGTAAAGATCAATTTTGGATCTAGAAGAGTGATTTAATGCCTATTAATCATTTTCTTCCAGAAATTTTATTTTTTATCTCATTATCAGCATAATCCTTGAACTTTAGGCTGAAACTTGTAGATACTTTGAAGTATAGGTTTTTTGTTTTTGTTTTTGTTTTTGTTTTGGGGGGGGATACAGAGAACAGCAGTGTCATGTGACTTTTGTTTATACTCACCTGTGTTTTGAGGCTAAGTTCTGAGCTAAGTGGGGATGCCACCTCATTACCGACTTCCTGACTTTAGACCTCCAATATTCCCTTAGAAGAAATGTTGAGTCATTCTCCTGAGAGGTTTCTTGGAACAGTCTAATTTTTTTTTCTTTTTAAGTTTGTTATTTTATGTTTTCAATAAAGTAAAATTTTTCTTGATCTTTCCATTTGGAATATACAGAGGTAAATAGGAATAGTCAAAGTATTTTCCCAGTGTTCAGCCTTAGGTTGCCTTGGAGGTCATGAAGTTTGCTTCATGCATTTCCTCTCACCTTAAAGTTATCAAAAATAAAGTAAGATAAGACTTCTTACAGATCATTTTAAAAAAATTAAAAAATCAGATTTACTGAGGTATAATTCACATAAAGTAAACATTTGTCATATATATGTGTGTGTTTGAGTTTGAACACATATATACTTCCATATAACCACTACTTTAACAAAGATACAGAATATACCTCTCATCATGAAAATTTTTTCATGGCCCATTAAAGATCTTCCTTCAACCTTATCCTTTGTCTGACTCTGTTTGATATCTCTACCTACAGTTTGCCTGTTCTCAAATGTCCTATAAATTTAATCATAGCTAAGTAGACTTTTGACTCTGACATCCTCAAATAGTATAATGCATTTGAGATTTAGCCATGTTGTTGAATATATTTGTAGTTTATTCCTTGGCACTGGGAGGCAGTACATCTTTGTAAGGTGGTGCCGTAATTTGTTAATCCATTCACCCATTGATGAATATTTACTTGGCTTTTTCTAGGTTTTGGTGAATATGAATAAATCTGCTATAAATATTCATGTACAGACTTTGGTTAAACATGTGTTTTCATTTATCTTATATAAATACCAGGATTGCTGGGGTGTATGAAAATTGTATGTTTAACTTTTAAGAAATTGCTAAATTGTGGGGTGCTTGGGTGGCTCAGTCACTTAAATGCCCAACTCTTGATTTCATCTCAGTTCAGGATCTCTGTGTCTTGGGAGATCAAGCCCCACATCAGGCTGCCCACTCAATGGGGCCTCTGCTTGAGGATTCTCCCCCTCTTCCTCTGCCTCTCCCCCAACTTGCACTCTTTCCCTCTCTAAAATAAATAAATCTTTAAAAACAAAAATGCCCCCTGCTGAGTTGTGTCTCAGGGTGACCATATTATTTTGTATTACCACCAGCAATGTCTCAGAGTGCTACTTGTTCCATATTCATTCTAGTATTGTTTATTTTCTCCTGTGTTTATTTGTGTATCTTTTTTTGATATACATCTTTCACCTATTTCTTAGGTCATTAGTTTTGTTATAATTGAGTTGTAAGAATTCTTGACAAGTCCTTGATAAAAAGTTCTTTGTTGGATATAGATTGTGCCATTATCTTCTTATATCCTGCTTTTTTTCATTTTAACTAAATCTTTCAAAGGACAGAAGTTTTAAATTTTAATAAAGTGCCATTTATCAATATTTTCTTTTAGAGTTCATGTTTTTCTTTATATTTAAGAAGTTTTTGCTCTAAGAAAAGTCACAGTTTTTTTTCCCCTATTTTGAGCTTTGATAGTTTTAGATTTTTAGGTAAGGATCTATGATTTAGTTTGAGAGATATTGTGTATTTGGTGTGATGTCTGGGTCAAGGGTCATTTTTGTATATGATGGCAAATCATTAAAGCACAGTTTGTTGAAATACAATCCTCTCTCCATTAAATTGCTTTAGCAGCTTTATGAAATTTTGTTTGAGCACATATATGTTTATGTCTGGCTATTTTGTTCTGTTTCATTTATCTATATGTTCATTTTCTGCCAGTATTATACTAGTTTGACTATTGTTGTTTGTAGATAAACTTAAAATCTGGTTTTGAGTCTCACACATATTACAGGCTTTGAGTATCACAAAGCAACTAGAAGTTTGATACATTATTGTTGGGAGCAAGATAACCTTATTTCTTTTCTCATAAATATCTTAACTATTGTAAGTAATATACTTTCCCATATAAATGTAGTAATCATATGTGAAACTTATGCAAAACTTGTGGCACCTTTAAGAGGATTATATTAAATCTATAGATTAAATTTGGAAGAATTAATATCTTAATATTAAGTATTTAAATCCATGAACACAGTGTAACTTTACTTCATATTTTTTATTTCATTTATCAATAATTTTTATTTCCATGATACAAATTTTACATGTTCTGTTAGATATACTTCTAAGTATTTCACCTATTTACCCAGTCTATTATTAATGGTACTTTTTAAATTGAAGTATAATTAACATACAGTATTCGGTTTTAAATGTATAATAAATGCAACATTTATTTATACATTATACATTTATATACATTATACATTATACATTTATACATTACTCAGTGCTCCTTGGAGGTTATACTCTTAGTGCCCTTATCTATTTCATCCCTTTTCCATACCCACCTCTACTCTAGCAACCACCAGCTTGTATTCAATAGTCTGTTTTTTGTCTCTTTGTTCTTTTATTTTTGTTTCTTAAATTCCATATATGAGTGAAATTGTACGGTGTTTGTCTTTGCCCAACTGACTTATTGCACTTAACATTATATCCTCTAGGTCCATCCATGGTGTTGCAAATGGCGATATCTCATTATTTTATATGGCTGGATAATATTCCTCTGTGTGTGTGTGTGTGTGTGTGTGTGTGTGTGTGTGTATTACATCGTTATTCATTCATCTATTGATAGACAGTTGGGTTGCTTCCATACCTTGGGTATTGTAAATGATGCTGCGATAAACATGGGTGTGCAAATTAGTGTTTTCATTTTCTTTGGTTAAATACCCAATAGTGGAATTATTGGTAATTCTATTTTTAATTTTTTGAAGGACCTCCATACTGTTTTCCACAGTGGCTGCACCAGTTTGCATTCCCACCAACAGTGCATAAGTGTTCCCTTTTCTCCAAACTTATTTCTTACCATTTTTCTTCTAGCCATTCTGACAGATGTGAAGTGATATCTCTTTATGGTTTTGACTTGCATTTCTCTTGATGATGGGTATGTCTACTTTGGAAAAATAGCTATTCAGATCCTCTGTCCATTTTTTAATTGGATTGTTTCTTTCTTTTTTTTTTTGGTGTTATGTAAGTTTTTTATTTAGGTATTAATGCCAAATTGCATACATCATTTCCAAATATGTTCAACCATTCAGTAGTTTGCCTTCTTGTTTTGTTAATGGTTTCTTTCACTGTGCAAAAGATTTTTATTTGGTGTAGTCCCAGTTGTTTAATTTTGCTTTTGTTTCCCTTGACTTAGGAGACATATCTAGAAAAATGTTCATATGGCTGATGTCAGAGAAATTACTGCCTGAGATCTCTTCTAGGATTTTTAGGGTTTCAAGTCTCACATTTAGGTCCTTAGTACATTTGGAGTTTATTTTTTATATGTTGTAAGAAGGCGGTCTAGGTTCATTCTTTTCCATATAGTTGTCTTGTTTTCCCAGCACCATTTGTTGAAGAGATTACCTTTCCCCATTGTATATTCTTGCTTCCTTTTTCATAGATTTATTGACCATATAATTGTGGGTGTATTTCTGGGCTCTCTATTGTTTTCCATTAATCTATATGTCTATTTTTGTGCCAGCACCATGCCATTTTGATTACTATAGCTTTATAGTTCAGTTTGAGATCTGGGACTGTGATATCTTCGGATGTGTTCTTTCTCAAGATTCCATTGGCTATTTGGGGTCTTTTGTGTTTTCATACAATTTAAAATTTAAGATTATTTGTTCTAGACTTGTGAAACATGATGTTGGTGTTTTGATACGGATAGCAGTAATTTGCAAATTGCTTTGGGTGGTATGAACGTTTTGATGATATTTGTTCTACCAATCCATGAGTGTGGAATATCTTTCCATTTGTTTGTGTCTTCTTCAATTTCTTTCAGTAGTGTTTTAAAGTTTTCAGAGTGTAGGTCTTTAACTTCATTGGTTAAGTTTATTCATTAGTAATTTATTCTTTTTGGTACAATTGTAAATAGAATTGTTAATTTCTCTTTCTACCACTTTCTTATTAGTGTATAGAAATGCAACAGATTTCCAAATCTTGTTTTTGGACCCTATGAACTTAATGAATTCCATTCATTATTTCCAGTAGCTTTTTGGTGGCATCTTTAGGGTTTTTTAATACATAGTATTATCTGCAAATAATAAAAGTTTACTACTACTTCTTTAATGATGTAGATGTCTTTATTTATTAATCTTTCTTGTCTGATTACTGTGGCTAAGACTTCTAGTACTATGTTGAATGAAGTGGTGAGAGTTGACATCCTGATCTTATGGGAAAAACTGAGTGTGATGTTATCAATGTGATGTATCACATTGGTTTTATGAATGCTGGGCCATTTTTGCATCCTTGAAATAAATCCTACTTGATCTTGCTGAATGATGTTTTTTTAATTTATTGTTGGATTTGGTTTGCTAGTATCTCATTGAGGATTTTGCATCTATGTTCATCAGAGATGTTAGCCTGTAGTATATTTTTATTTAGTTTTATCTAGATAAAACTTTTGTATCTTTATCTTTATCTTTATCTTTAGTATCTTTATATTTAGTATCTTTATCTAGATAAAATATCTTTATATTTAGTATCTTTATTTGGATAAAACTGTAGTAACTTTATCTAGTTTTGACATTAGGGTAACGTTGGCCTTGTAGAATGAATTGGATCTTTCTCTTCCCTTCCCTTCCCTCTGCCATTCCCTTCCCTTCCCTCCACTCTTCTCTTCCCTCCACCATTCCCTATTGCCTTTCCTTTGCCATTTCCTATTCCCTTTCCCTTCCTTTCCTTAACAGAATCCACATTAACTCTTCAAATGTCTGGCAAAATTCACCTGTGATAATCTGGTTTCGAACTATTGTTTTGGGAGTATTTTGATTACTGATTTAATTTTATTGCCAGCAATTGGTCTGTTCAAATTTTCTGCTTCTTTCTGATTCAGTCTTGTCAGATTATATGTTTCTAGAAACTGACCCATTTTTACTTTCAGATCGTCTAATTTATTGAAATGCAATTTCTCGTAATAATCTCTTTAATCCTTTGTACTTCTGGTGTGGTTGGTAAATCTCCTCCAATTCTGATTTTGAGTTCTCTTTTTTCCTCATGTCTGGCTAAAGATTTATCAATTTTGCTGACACTTTCAGAGAACCAATTCCTGGTTTCATTACTGTTGGTTTTGTTGTTTTTTTTTGTCTCTACTTCATTTATTTCACTTTGATCTTTATTTCTTCTTCTACTGGTTGTGGGCTTTGTTCTTCTTTTTCTAGCTTCTTTACATTTAAGTTTAGGTGGTTTGAGATTTTTCTTGTTTCTTGAGTTAGGCTTGTGTTGCCATAAACTTCCCTCTTAGAACAGCTTTTTCTTCATCCCAAAGATTTTGGATCATGTGTTTTCATTTTCACTTGTCTCCACATATTTTTTATTTCTTCTTTGATTTTTTTTGTTGTTGTTGTTGACTCATTTATTGTTTTGTATCATGTTATTAGCCTTCATGTATTTGTACTTTTTTTACAGATTTTTTTTTCTTTTGATTGTTTTCTAGTTTTATACTGGTGTGGTTGGAAGAGATGCATGATATGATTTCAGTCTTTTTCAATTTATTGAGACTTGTTATTCAGTCTAATATGTGACCTATAAAACATTCCATGTACACTTGGAAATAATGTGTATTCAGCTATTTTTGGATGGAATGTTCTGTATTTATGTTAGGTCTATCTGGTCTAATGTGTCATACAAAGTCACTGTTTCTGTATTGATTTTTCTTTCTGAATGATCTATTGATAAAAGTGGGGTCTCAAAGTGCCCTACTATTATTGTCATTTTTTTTCTTTATTTCTGTTTAGTTACTTTGTGTATTAGGGTGTTCCCATGTTGAGCACATGGGTATTTACAATTATCATATCCTCTTTATCATTACATAGTATCTTCTTTGTCTCTTGTTACAATTTTTGTTTTAAAGACTATTTTTTTTTTCTGATAAAAGTCTCATTATCCCAGCTTTCTTTTTGCTTCCATTTTTATGTTCTGTGTTTATCTATCCCTTCACTTTTAATCTGCACATGTCTTTAGGTCTAAAGTGAGTCTTTCTTAGGCCTCACATGGATGAGATGAATTTTTATACATTCAGTAACCCTATGGCTTTTGGAATATTTAGTCCATTTAAATTTAAAGTAATTATTGATGGGTATGTATTTATTGCCATTTTGTTAATTGTTTTATGTATTTATAGTTCTTCCTTTCTTTTTTTTCTTTTTTTTTAAAATTTTTTTATAAACATATGATGTATTTTTATCCCCAGGGGTACAGGTCTGTGAATTGCCAGGTTTACACACTTCACAGCACTCACCATAGCACATACCCTCCCCAATGTCCATAACACCAACCCCTCCTCTGTCCCTCCCCCCAGCAACCCTCAGTTTGTTTTGTGAGATTAAGAGTCACTTATGATTTGTCTCCCTCCCAATCCCATCTTGTTTCATTTATTCTTTTATCCCAAACCCCCCACCTTGCATCTCCACTTCCTCATATCAGGGAGATCATATGATAGTTGTCTTTCTCCGATTGACTTATTTTGCTAAACATAATATCCTCTAGTTCCATCCACGTCGTTGCAAATGACAAGATTTCCTTTCTTTTGATGGCTGCATAGTATTCCATTGTATATATATACCACTTCTTCTTTATCCATTCATCTGTTGGTGGACATCTAGGTTCTTTCCATAGTTTGACTATTGTGGACATTGCTGCTATAAACATTTGGGTGCACGTGCCCCTTCTAATCACTATGTTTGAATCTTTAAGGTAAATACCCAGTAATGCAATTGCTGGGTCATAGGGTAGCTCTATTTTCAACTTTTTGAGGACTGTCCATACTGTTTTCCAGAGTGGTTGCACCAGCTTGCATTCCCACCAACAGCGTAGAAGGGTTCCCCTTTCTCTGCATCCTCACCAGCATCTGTCATTTCCTGACTTGTTAATTTTAGACATTCTGACTGGCATGAGGTGGTACCTCATTGTGGTTTTGATTTGTATTTCTCTGATGCCGAGTGATGTGGAGCACTTTTTCACGTGTCTGTTGGCCATCTGGATGTCTTCTTTGCAGAAATGTCTGTTCATGTCCTTTGCCCATTTCTTGATTGGATTATTTGTTCTTTGGGTGTTGAGTTTGCTAAGTTCTTTATAGATTTTGGATACTAGCCCTTTATCTGATATGTCGTTTACAAATATCTTCTCCCATTCTGTCACTTGTCTTCTGGTTTTGTTGACTGTTTCCTTTGTTGTGCAAAAGCTTTTGATCTTGATGAAATCCCAATAGTTCATTTTTGTCCTTCCTTCCCTTGCCTTTGGTGATGTTCCCAGGAAGAAGTTGCTGAGGCTGAGATCAAAGAGGTTGCTGCCTGTGATCTCCTCAAGGATTTTGATGGATTCCTGTCTCACATTGAGGTCTTTCATCCATTTTGAGTCTATTTTCATGTGTGGTGTAAGGAAATGGTCCAATTTCATTTATCTGCATGTGGCTGTCCAATTTTCCCAACACCATTTGTTGAACAGACTATCTTTTTTCTATTGGACATTCTTCCTGCTTTGTTGAAGATTAGTTGACCATAGAGTTGAGGGTCTATTTCTGGGCTCTCTATTTTGTTCCATTGATCTATGTGTCTGTTTTTGTGCCAGTACCATGTTGTCTTGATGATGACAGCTTTGTAATAGAGCTTGAAGTCCAGAATAGTGATATCACCAACTTTGGCTTTCTTTTTCAATATTCCTTTGGCTATTCGAGGTCTTTTCTGGTTCCATATAAATTTTAGGATTATTTGTTCCATTTCTTTGAAAAAAATGGAAGGGATTTTGATAGGGATTGCATTAAATGTGTAGATTGCTTTAGGTAGCATAGACGTTTTCACAATACTTATTCTTCCAATCCAGGAGCATGGAACATTTTTCAATTTCCTTGTGTCTTCCTCAATTTCTTTCATGAGTATTTTATAGTTTTCTGAGTATAGATTTTTGCCTCTTTGGTTAGGTTTATTCCTAGGTATCTTATGGTTTTGGGTGCAACTGTAAATGGGACTGACTCCTTAATTTCTCTTTCTTCTGTCTTGTTGTTGGTGTAGAGAAATGCAACTGATTTCTGTGCATTGATTTTATATCCTGACACTTTACTGAATTCCTGTACAAGTTCTAGCAGTTTTGGAGTGGAGCCTTTTGGGTTTTCCACATATAGTATTATATCATCTGCAAAGAGTAATAGTTTGATTTCTTCTTTGCCGATTTGGATGCCTTTAATTTCTTTTTGTTGTCTGATTGCTGAGGCTAGGACTTCTAGTACTATGTTGAATAGCAGTGGTGATAATGGACATCCCTGCTGTGTCCCTGACCTTAGCGGAAAAGCTTTCAGTTTTTCTCCATTGAGAATCATATTTGCGGGGGGGTTTTCACAGATGGCTTTGATAATATTGAGGTATGTGCCCTCTATCCCTACATTTTGAAGAGTTTTGATCAGGAAGGGATGCTGTTCTTTGTCAAATGCTTTTTTAGCATCTATTGAGAGTATCATATGGTTCTTGTTCTTTCTTTTATTAATGTATTGTATCACATTGATTGATTTGCGGATGTTGAACCAACCTTGCAGCCCTGGAATAAATCCCACTTGGTCGTGGTGAATAATCCTTTTAATGTACTGTTGAATCCTATTGGCTAGTATTTTGGTGAGAATTTTTGCATCTGTGTTCATCAAGGATATTTGTCTGTAATTCTCTTTTTTGATGGGATCCTTGTCTGGTTTTGGGATCAAGGTGATGCTGGCCTCATAAAATGAGTTTGGAAGTTTTCCTTCCATTTCTATTTTTTTGGAACACTTTCAGGAGAATAGGTATTAATTCTTCTTTAAGTGTTTGGTAGAATTCCCCCGGGAAGCGGTCTGGCCCTGGGCTTTTGTTTGTTTGGAGATTTTTGATGACTGTTTCAATCTCCTTACTGGTTATGGGTCTGTCCAGGTTTTCTATTTCTTCCTGGTTCAGTTGTGGTAGTTTATATGTCTCTAGGAATGCATTCATTTCTTCCAGATTGTCAAATTTGTTGGTGTAGAGTTGCTCATAGTATGTTCTTATAATTGTTTGTATTTCTTTGGTGTTGGTTGTGATCTCTCCTCTTTCATTCATGATTTTATTTATTTGGGTCCTTTCTCTTTTCTTTTTGATAAGTCTGGCCAGGGGTTTATCAATCTTATTAATTCTTTCAAAGAACCAGCTCCTAGTTTCGTTGATTTGCTCTATTGTTTTTTTGGTTTCTATTTCATTGATTTCTGCTCTGATCTTTATGATTTCTCTTCTCCTGCTGGGTTTAGGGTTTCTTTCTTGTTCTTTCTCCAGCTCCTTCAGGTGTAGGGTTAGATTGTGTACTTGAGACTTTTCTTATTTCTTGAGAAAGGCTTGTACCACTGTATTTTCCTCTCAGGACTGCCTTTGTTGTGTCCCACAGATTTTGAACCGTTGTGATTTCATTATCATTTGTTTCCATGAATTTTTTTCAATTCTTCTTTAATTTCTTGGTTGACCCATTCATTCTTTAGAAGGAAGCTCTTTACTCTCCATGTATTTGGGTTCTTTCCAACTTTCCTCTTGTGATTGAGTTCTAGCTTCAGAGCATTGTGGTCTGAAAATATGCAGGGAATGATCCCAATATTTTGATACCAGTTGAGACCTGATTTAGGACCGAGGATGTGATCTATTCTGGAGAATGTTCCATGTGCACTAGAGATGAATGTGTATTCTGCTGCTTTGGGATGAAATGTTCTGAATATATCTGTGATGTCCAACTGGTCCAGTGTGTTATTTAAGGCCTTTATTTCCTTGTTGATCTTTTGCTTGGGTGATCTGCCCATTTCAGTGAGGGGAGTGTTAAAGTCCCCTACTATTATTGTATTATTGTTGATGTGTTTCTTTGATTTTATTATTAATTGGTTTATATAGTTGGCTGCTCCCATGTTAGGGGCATAGATATTTAAAATTGTTAGTCTTCTTGTTGGACAGACCCTTTGAGTATATAGTGTCCTTCCTCATCTCTTATTATAGTCTTTGGCTTAAAATCGAATTGATCTGATATAAGGATTATCACCCCAGCCTTCTTCTGATGTCCATTAGCATGGTAAATTCTTTTCCACCCCCTCACTTTAAATCTGGAGGTGTCTTCGGGTCTAAAATGAGTTTCCTGTAGGCAGCACATTGATGGGTGTTTTTGTTTGTTTGTTTGTTTTTTTGATACATTCTGACACCCTGTGTCTTTTGATTGGGGCATTTAACCCAATAACATTCAGGGTAACTATTGAGAGATATGAGTTTAGTGCCATTGTATTGCCTGTAAGGTGACTGTTACTGTATATTGTCTGTTCCTTTCGGATCTACTACTTTTAGGCTCTCTCTTTGCTTAGAGGACCCCTTTCAATATTTCCTGTAGAGCTGGTTTGGTGTTTGCAAATTCTTTCAGTTTTTGTTTGTCCTGGAAGCTTTTAATCTCTCCTTCTATTGTCAATGATAGCCTAGCTGGATACAGTATTCTTGGCTGCATGTTTTTCTTGTTTAGTGCTCTGAATATATCATGCCAGTTCTTTCTGGATTGCAGGGTCTCTGTGAATAAGTCTGCTGCCAATCTAATATTTTTACCATTTAATGTTACAGACTTCTTTTCCTGGGCTGCTTTCAGGATTTTCTCTTTGTCACTAGGACTTGTAAATTTTACTATTGGGTGACGGGGTGTGGACCTATTCTTATTGATTTTTAAGGGGGTTCTCTGCACCTCCTGGATTTTGATGTTTGTTCCCTTTGCCATATTAGGGAAATTCTCTACTATAATTCTCTCCAATATACCTTCTGCTTCCCTCTCTCTTTCTTCTTTTTCTGGAATCCCAATTATTCTAATGTTGTTTCGTCTTATGGCGTCACTTATCTCTCGAATTCTCCCCTTGTGGTCCAGTATTTGTTTGTCTCTCTTTTGCTCAGCTTCTTTGTTCTCTGTCATTTGGTCTTCTATATCACTAATTCTTTCTTCTGCCTCATTTATCCTAGCAGTAAGAACCTCCATTTTTTATTGCACCTCATTAATAGCTTTTTTTTATTTCAACTTGGTTAGATTTTAGTTCTTTTATTTCTCCAGAAAGGGCATTTATCTCTCCAGAGAGGGTTTCTCTAATATCTTCCATGCCTTTTTGAAGCCCAGCTAAAACCTTGAGAATAGTCATTCTGAACTCTAGATCTGACATATCACCAATGTCTCTATTGTTAGGTCCCTAGCCTTCAGTATTGCCTCTTGTTCTTTTTTTTTTTTTTTGTGGTGAGTTTTTCCACCTTGTCATTTTGTCCAGATAAGACTATATGAAGGAGCAAATAAAATACTGAAAGGGTGGCAAAAACCCCAGGAATATGTGCTTTAACCAAATCAGAAGAGACCCCAAATCATAGGGGGGGAAAGGGAGATAAAAAGAAGTTCAGGAAAAAAAAAAATTAAAAAAAAGAAAAGAAATTAAAAAAATATATAAAAAAGAAAAAAATATACATATTAGACTGGTGACTAGAACAGGGTCACCCACCTAATTTTGGGAGTATTTTGGTCTCTTAGAAGAAACTACCTACCAAAATCTTAAATAATGAAAAACATATATAAGGGTAAACACAATGAAGGGATGGAATATGCCTATGAAGATGAAACAAAAATTTAATTTCTAAAAAAGGAGTTGATAAAGTAAGTTGGTTGGGAGAATAAAGAAAAAGAAAGTGGAAAGATTTTGCTCAGGCTGGAGACTAGAACAAGCCCCGAGCTAGATTTAGGGTATATTTTGATCTATTAGAAGTTGTAGCCCAAATTTTTTAGAAGGAAAAACCCTAATGTGTATACAAAAAATAAAGTTAGATACGATGAAGGATAAAATATGACTATAATAATGAAGGTTCAAAAAAGATTATTATTTTTTTTTTAATGAAAAGTATTGTTAAGATAAACTAGTTAAAAAACGTTAAAAGAGGAGAGGGTAAAAGTTAAAAAAAATTAGAAGAAGAAAAAAATTAAATTAAAAAAATTAAATTAACTGCAAGAATAAAGAATCATGGGGACGCCTGGATGGCTCAGTTGGTTAAGCAGCTGCCTTCGGTTCAGGTCATGATCCCAGCATCCTGGGATCGAGTCCCACATCGGGCCCCTTGCTCGGCAGGGAGCCTGCTTCTCCCTCTGACTCTGCCTGCCTCTCTGTCTGCCTGTGCTCTCTCTCTCTCTCTCTGACAAATTAAAAAAAAAAAAAATAAAGAATCATGGGGAGAAAGCCATGAATTCCATCCTTTGCTTTCTCCTCCTCTGGAATTCCGCTCTTCTCCTTGGTAAGTGAACTTGGTCCTGGCTGGATTTCTTGTTGATCTTCTGGGGGAGGGGCCTGTTGTAGTGATTCTCAAGTGTCTTTGCCCCAGGCAGAATTGCACTGCCCTTACCAGCGGCCGGGCTGAGTAATCCGCTCTGGTTTGCTTTCGGGAGCTTTTGTTCCCTGAGCACTTTCCATAGAGTTCCGGAGGATGGGAATGAAGATGGCAGCCTCCCAGTCTCTGGCCTGGAGGAGCCAAGAGTTCGGGGCCCCAGTCCTCAGTGCGCCCTCAGAGAAAAGCGTTCAATCACTTCCGTCTCCCTGGCCTCTGGCTGCGCTCCGAGCTCACCCAGCCTGCAACCGGTTCAGGTAACCCCGAGCTGAGAGCTCACTCTTCAGCTCTGTCTCTGTAACTGGCTTCCCCCCTCTAATACCTGTGAGCTCTGCAACACTCAGACACCCCCGATCCTTCTGTGACCCTGGGGGACCTGGGGCCATGCTGACCCCGTGTGGGCTTCATCCCGGTTTAGCCTCTGGAGCGATGTCCCTCAGAGGAGCAGACTTTTAAAAGTCCTGATTTTGTGCTCCGTTGCTAGGCTGCTTGCCAGGATCCCCCCCACCCTCCCGCTGTCTATCTTCCCATCACTTTGGATTCACTTCTCTGCCGTCCTACCTTTCAGAAAGTGGTCGATTTTCTGTTTCTAGAATTGTTGCTTTTCTCGTCTTTGGTCTCCTGTTGGATTTGTAGGTGTTCGCAATGGATTGATAAGCTATCTAGCTGATCTCCTGCTACCTGATGTAGTCTCAGCCTGCTACTTCTCCACCATCTTGATTCCTCCCCTAGTTCTTCCTTTCTTCTCTTACTCTCTTCCCTGTGTTTTGATGGCTTTCTTTAGTGTTGTACTTATATTCCTTTCTCTTTGTTTCCTGTATCTATCATATGTTTTTGCTTTGTGGTTACCATTAAGTTCATATATAATATCTTGTGTATAGAGCTGTCTATTTTAAGTTGATGGTCACTTAAGTTTGAACCCATTCTAAAATAACTAAATTTTTACTCCCCTACCCCCCTGCCATGTTTTATGTATATGGTATCATACTTTACATCATTTTATTTTGTGAATAACTTGACTTATTTTTGTAGATATAATTGATTTTTCTGTTTTATGCTTTTACCTCTATACTGATTTTATACTAATTGATCTAATTCTGATTAATTTATACAGATTAATCTATTACTTTTAAAAAATTTATTTTATTTATATGACAGACAGCAAGAGCAGAAACACAAGCAGGGGGAATGGGAGAGAGGGAAGCAGGCTTCCCACCTAGTAGGGAACCTGATGTGGAGGAGAGCTTGATCCCAGGACCCTGGGATCATGACCTGAGCCAAAGACAGGTGGTTAAGGACTGAGCCACCCAGATACCCTTATCTATTAATTTTATTATGTACTTGCATTATTTTGAAATCTTTCCTTTCATAATTTTCTTACTCCTAAGTATGACATTTTCTTTCCACTCAAAGAATTCCTTTTACTGTTTCTTGTAAGGCTAGGTTAGTAATGATAAACTCCTTTAACTTTTGTTCATTTGTGAAACCATTTCTCCTTCAATTCTGAATGATGACCTTGCCAGATAGAGTATCCTTGGTTGCATATATATATATTTTTTTTTCTTTCAGCATTTTGAATATATCATGCTACTGTTTTCTGCCCTGTAGTTTCTGCTCAAAAATAAGCTGATAGTCGTATGGGGGATCCCTTGTATAAACAATAAAATATAATTTTAATTTTTACTTTGCGATTCTTCATTGCCTGTATGGAAATACAATTGATCCTTTTTTCCTAACAACTAACTTAACTCACTTATTTGTTCTAAACGTTTGTGCTTGTATTTTTTTTTTTTTAATATTTATTTATTTGTCAGAGAGAGAGCATAAGCAGGGGGAGGAGCAAGCAGAAGGAAAGCAGGTTCCCCACTGAGCAAGGAGCCTGATGTGGGACTTGATTCCAGGACTCTGGGATGATGACCTGAGTGGAAGGCAGATGCTAACTGACTGAGACACCCAGGAATCCCAGGCTTACAGATTTTTTTTTATTTCCTAACAATACAATTAGATATCTGTAAATAAAGATGGTTACATTTTTTTCCTGTATTTTTTTTTTTATTTCACTGACTAGAGCTTCCACTCTCATGCTGAATAGAAATAATGAGATCATATTTGCAGTGATCACAATTTCAACAAAAGAGTGTTAGCTTTATATGATATTAACTAGGTATTTCACAGATTCGCTTAATCACATTGAGGAAATTATATTTCTTTTTTGGGGAAATTATATTTCTAATATACTTTAGACTTTTATAATTAATGGATGTTGACTTTTGTTAAATGCCTTTTTAGAATCTAATGTGATAATTATATGATTTTCTTCTTTAGTCTGTTGGTGATGATGAATTATATTTACTGAGTTTTCAAATGTTAAGTTTCCCTTTCATTCCTGCAAAAAACCCCATTTGGTCATAGTGCATTATTTTTCAAGTCTATTGCTAGATTTAAATTACTAATATTTTGATGATTATGCATTTGTACTAAGGAGGGATTAGTCTGCAGTTTTATTCTGTTGAATATTTGTCAAGTACGTTGTAATATCTTTGTCAGGGTATGTAGGCCCCACAGAGAGTTGAAAAATGTCTCTTTTATTTTCTAGAGTTTGTGTAAAATTGCTATTTTTCCCCCAAATATTTGATAGAACTCACCAGTTGAACTATATGTGCTTGGGGTTTTATAAATTGGAAGTTTTTTAAAGTATTAATTTAATTTCTTCAATAAATATAAAACTCTCAAAGGTATATATTTATTTTTGAGTGAGCTTAGTATTTTCTTTTATTTGTCATTTTATCTAAGATATACAAAATTTATTTATATAAATTTCTAATGATCTCCCTGAAGGTCCCCTTCCCATTACTGTCTCTAGGATTTGTCATAATGTCCCTTCTTTTACATCTAATATTGGTAATTTGTCTTCTCACTTGTTTCTCAGTCAGTATAGAGACTTAATAATAATTTTATTGACTTTTTAACAGATAAAACTATTTTTGTTTTATGGTTTTCCTGCCTTTAATTTCATTGGCCATTTTTCTTATCTGTAGTATTTTCTTCCTTTTGCTTACTTTGGGTTTAATTTGCTCTTCTGGTTTTGTGTGTGTGTGTGTGGTGAGGGGGATTGTTTGTTTTTTAAGGTGGGCATTTGTATTATTGATGTTAAACCTTGCTTGTTTCTACTAAAAGCTGGTAATACTATGTATTTTCCCCTAACCCTTATCTTGGCTATATTCACCAATGTTTGACATGTTATGACTTAACAGAAAATATTTTCTAGTTTCTCTTGTGATTTCCTCTGTAACCTCTGGTTATTTGTTAATTTGTCATTTCACTTCATCTTTTTGATTTCTAGTTGATTCCATTGTGTTCACTTCAAATAGTTTACATTTCTTGAAGTTTATTTCTACATTTATGTGGCCCAGTATGTTCTATTTCAATGGATGTTCCTTGTGCACTGAAAATAGTGTCTTATGCTGTTGTTTAGGTAAAGTATATTATAACTTCAAGCAGGTGAAGTTTGTTGATAGTGTATAGTTCTTCTATATCCTTATTGATATTTTTTTTTACTTGGGAGGAGTTCTAAAGTCTTCAACTATAATTTTGGCTTTGTCTGTTTCTCCCATGAGTTCTGTAGTTTTTGATTTATATAATTATTTTAGGTACATGCTGATTTAACATTTTTAGATCTTTTTGATAAATTGACTCTTTGTCATCATGTAATATGTCTCTATATACCTATCAGTGTTCCTTTCTTTGAAGTCTTTGATATTAATCAAGCTTTCTAGTTTTTTTTTTAATTATTGATGACATGTCAATCATTTTCAGTCATTTTGCTATCAACTTAGCTATGTCTTTGTTTATTTTTTTAGTAAAAGTAAATGTAGTTCAATTTTGCTTTGTTCTGAGATTTTCTTCCTTTTAATTTCATACATTTTCCCTTTAATGTAATCACTGATATATGGTTGGTCCTAAATTACCATCTTGATGGCTTTTTACATATGTCTTATCCTTTTCTCCATTTTCCCTCCTTTTCTGCCTTACTGTTTTATTTTTTGCATCTAATATTGGTAATTTGTCTTCTCCACTGTTATTCTCCACTGTTGTTATTATACCTGTTTTTTTTTTCTGTGTTTAGTTGTTGTTCTTAATTTAAAATGTATGTCTTTAACTACATTTCTAACTTTTCAGTCGATCTTCAAATAATGTACCACTGCATATATAACGTATGACTCTTGTAGCATGTATTTCCAATTTTCCTTCTACTTTTGAACTTTTTATCATATGTTTTAATTTTAAATATGTTCTATATAGCTTTAAATAACCAAACAAGAGTGGCAATAATTTATGGAAACTCATTAAAATATAGGAAAATTATTTTATATTTCCTTTTATTTTTATCATTTTTGATGTTCTTTATTTGTTTAGATGGAGTTTTCATCTAATATCATATTTCTTCTGCCTGAAGAACTTCTTTAATATTACTTAGAGTTCTACTATAAATGAATTATCTTAGGGTTTGTCTGATAAATTATTCATTTTGCCTTTGCTTAGGAAAAAATATTTTTGCTGAGTATAGAATTTTGGATTGGTAGTTTTTTTTAAAGATATTTAAAAATAATTTTTGTTCTGGCTTGCATGATTTCTGATGACCAGCTATAATTCTTATTTTTTGTTTTTCTCTCTGTAATGTATCTTCACAACTTTATCTTTGCTGGGAGGATTTTTTTTATTTGTTTTCATTTTAAGTTTACCTAGGACATGTCTTTTTTCCCCCCTCATTTATTTATTTATTTTCTTATTTATGCGTGTATTTATCTTGATTTAGAGTTCCTAGAGTTTCCTGAATGTATGGTTTGATGTCTTTCTTTATTTTAATTTTCCATATTATATCTTCAAATGTATTTTTTGTCCTATTCACTTTCTTTTCTCTCTCTGGGATTAAATATTATAAGTATACTACCACAGCTCTTGAAATATATATTTTCTGCATTCTTTTTACTCTTTTGTCCTTTTTTGAGTATTAACCTATCTTCAAATTCACTGTATTTTTCCTCTATTGGGTTGCATCTACTAATGAGGCCATTAAAAGATAGTTATTCCAATTCTTATTTATAGCATTTTTTACTTAGAGTTCTCTTTTTGATGTTTCCCATGTGTTCATGCATTTTATCAACCTTCCCTACTATATCCTTTAATTTATCAATTATAGCTATTTTAAAGTTTCTGATAGTTTCAATATCTGGGCCATCCTTGAGTCTGATAGTCAATTGCTGTATCTCCTTACAGTTGAGTGAGTTTTTCTTCTTCTTTTTCTGTGGCATACTTTTTGACTGAAAGACTCTGCTCATGTGTAGAATAGGAGACAAGACATTAAATGGTGAATAACCTTTGAAATAGGCAGTTTTCCTATCAAGCTCTGAGCAGGGTGAGTTGAGTCTGTCAGAAGCTGAACTAATTGTGGTATTGTTTTATTGTTCCTTTCATGCTCTAAAGGCCTCAAATTCCTATGATGGTGGGCTGCTTTTCCCTTGTATTTAGAGTATGTGCTACATTGCTATATGGTATTTATCAGTTTTCCTATTCCTTTTCTTTCAGCAGTCCCTGTGTGCTTTTGTTAGAGGGAGTTTGTCTCTGTGTTCTTACTCTTCCCCCATCACTGCTGGAGCAGCCTCTGTGCATATGGGTCTTGGAAATGAGTATCAATTTTCCTGTTTTTCCTTACCTGGGCCCAGCAGTTATAGACTTCTGCTTGTTATGGTCCAAAGTTAAATCACTGCTTCTTCCCCAGGACTAGAGGGTTTTTTGATCTGCTACTGTATTCCTAGTCATAATAGATCTTTGTGTCCTGAGAGTGACAGATCTATTGCCCTTCCTCAAGTGGCTATAGAACTCTTTAGTAGAAAGTGTTATTGGTGTGGGCAGTGCTTTGTGTCTACATGCTAATGGCTATCACTTGATTTTTACATCTGTACCACTGAGAACTCTTTCCAGTCTTGTACTTCTTCTGAGTATCTAATGGAGGCCCATGGAAAATATCTTCCAAATGAATGCAATTTTCACTTCTGTCTGGTGCTTGCATCTATTCTAAAATACCATATTAACCCACACTTGGCCTTTTACAATACATTATATATTTTTTTAATTTTATTTTATTTTTTCAGTGTTCCAGGATTCATTGTTTATATACCACACCCAGTGATCCATGAAATATATGCCCTCCTTAATACCCACCACCAGGCTTACCCAAACCCCCACCCCCTCTGCTCCAAAACCCTCAGTTTGTTTCTCAGAGTCCAGTGTCTCTCATGGTTCATCTCCCCTACTGATTTCCCCCAAATCACTTCTCCTCTCCTTCTCCCGATGTCCTACATGTTATTCCATCTTATCTGCTTATATGGTAGCTGCCTGTGTCTTCCATGCTTTGCCAAAGGTACAACTCTTTTGTACTTTGTTTATCCTTAGAAGAGCTTATTCATTTTGGCCTCCAGATTACTGGGTTGCTTCATAAACACCTTTCTGACGGGGTCAAAAATTACAATTTTGTAGATTGTGCAACTTTTTATCATTGTTGGGGATGAATGATGTTCCCTAGAGCTTTTTATGTCCTAAGTAGAAGATTTTGCTATAGTGAATTTAACTGTAATTAGTAAATTCTGACTATCCTATAAATAAGTTGCAAAATGACTCTGACTAGACAAGAACATGGAAGCTAGGTTGTTTTTAGTAGATGAAGTTAAGACTCAAACTTCTGCAAAACAAATAGCTTGATTTTCTAATATTGAGAGCAAACAAACAATTACATTGCTATTTGTATTTGTAATGTACATAGATATGGATTTTTTTTAAGATTTTATTTATTTACTTGACAGACAGAGATCACAAGTAGGCAGAGAGGCAGGCAGAGAGAGAGAGAGAGAGAGAGACAGAGGAGGAAGCAGGCTCCCCACAGAGCAGAGAGCCCAATGTGGGGCTCAATCCCGGACCTCAGGATCACAACCTGAGCCGAAAGCAGAGGCTTTAACCCACTGAGCCACCCAGGTGCCCCCATAGATATGGATTTTTAAATTAGAATTCAAAAATATAAAATCTTGTCTGACAGAAAAATGTAAAATCTTCTTTGTAAAAATCAATTTATAGAGGGCCATTTCTAAATTAGTATATGAATTTATTACAAAGATCTCAGTTACTGGAGTCAGGGAGGAACACCATTGTGGAAGGATTGTTGGTTATGGCACAGTGTAGATGATTTGGGAAACCATCTTGACCTAATCTTGGCATTATGGATATGTGTAAAGGAACACTACTATATATGGAAGGAGCTGGATCACTGAAGAGTCATAACCCTGAGCATCCAAACAATTTTGCTGTGAGGCACTCTTCACTGAGTTTCAGTTGAAGAGGGGAAAGTATGTTTTCTTATTGTAAGGAGACTACTTGGATTGATTGGCAGAAATCTAGAAAGAATCAGGAGGAATATAAAAGTCATGAGTGAGATGCCTGTGGTAATAGGGACAATAATGTCAGTCAGAGTGATTTCATTGTAGAGCAGCTATGGCTTCTGGCACAGTCATTAGCAGCTCTGGATGCTGACCTCTTTAGTCAGGAGACAACTGCCAAAGACAGGGTTATTCAAAGATCTGCATTTACAGATTATGGTCTTAAAAGAAAGGCAGACTATATTCTATCAAGCAAATGAAGATGAGCTAATTCATCGACGTATTCAAGCAGCACTGAGGATTTGAGGGTGAGAAGTTCCCTAGGAAATGGTGAAATCTGTTAGTAAAGTTGATTGTTCCCTTAGTCATTCTAATTTGGTCATAAAATCCACCTAAATACTCAAGCCAGTGAGATGCAAAGGGTGTTTGTATTTCATGATTAAAGAATCTACACAGAGTCTAATAACCACCCTTGGCATCCCTTCAGGAAACAGACTGTGTTATTTATAATTGCATTTTAGTATCTAATCTGGTAACTGACACTGATAGTTTTTTCATTAAATGTTTACTGAATAAAGAATGACCATAAACTTAAAGAAAATGCAATTTGATACTTTGGCAATATTTATTAATCAGGGCTTTTTTGCTTGAATAGCTAGACCTGAGTAAAAACATTCTATAAATGAGAATACCATCATTTATATCAGTTGTCCGTGTGTTTGCATATACAGGTAAAATATTTAAAGGTATACAGATTGTAACATTTCTAAAGTTGCTCCAATAGTAATTAAAGTGGTTTAGAAGTTTAATAAATGTTCATGCCTGTTTAGGGTCTGTGAATTATGGAGTATCTGTGTCAGATCCAATGCTCCAGAACTACTTAGAATGGTAGAATCCTATCAGATATTATCTATAGACTCATTTTACCATTGGGATCCATAGATTCTTCAGAAGTGGGAACCATAGTTTCTAGGAACAACAAAAAATTCTATGAAAAAAAATGCATTCTTAATGTACATGGTATATAGTAGCAAAGATTTTCTCACATGACTATCCACAGGGTGGATAATGAGGCTAACTCAATTCAGGCGCAGTCTAAGACCGGAATTGGCAAACTTCAACTTGTAGTACAACTCTACCACCAGGCTGTTTTTGTAAATACAGCTTTTGTTTTTGTTTTCATTTTTTGTTTGCTTGTTTGTTTCGTTTTGTTTTGTTTTTTTGAGGCAGGGGAGAGGGAGAGAGAGAATCTTAAGCAGTTTCCATGCTCAGCATGGAGCCTAATTCAGGGCTGGATCTGAGTCAGAATCAAGTCTGGCACTTAACTGATTGAGCCACCCAGTGTCCCTGTAAATAAAGTTTTATTAGAACACACGTACATCTATTGGTTTATGTATCTTACAAGAGAAGAATTAAGGTGCAATAGAGACCATATGACTTTTAATACCTAAAAATTTTTACTATCGGCCTATTTTCAGAAAACTTTTCTCATTTTTGCTCTAAGATAAACCAACTATGTTTTTGCATGTATGTGTGTGTTTTATTAACCTTAGAAATAGTTATTTTACCAGAAAAATGAATTTATTCAGGAATAGGAGAATTGTAGTTGGAGACATGAGAACTATGGGAAACCATAGGCAAGTCCAGAGAGCAAAGCAGTAGAATATTTCTTTGTAGAGAAAAGGGACGACATTGGGAAGAGCTTCTTTGAAGGAAGATCTTGTTGGAGGAAAGCAAGAGTTCAGGGTGGTGATGGTTTTTTATTGGTTGAGTTGTGGCATTTTCTCTTTGGCTAGGCTAGCAAGGAGAAATCTTTCTTTTTTTGTGCTGGGTAATAAAATGAACTTCCTGCCCAGGAATGTGAGGTAAGCTGCAATAGCAAGTACATGTGTGAGAGCTCTCCCTTCAGGGTTTCCAGGCTCCATTTCAAATGAGGTTTCTTTTATTCATGTTTATAATTTCTTTCTGTGCATATAGGATTTCCAGAGAGAGTATTAATTTCAGAGTGTTAAGCTCAGAAATAAAAGAGATAGACTTTGCAAGGAGGTTTTGGTGTATATGGCCCAGAAGAAACTTTGAATCTTATATGATGACATTTGAGTTAATTAATGTACAAATTTGGGTCTAAATGTTAATGTGCTCTGGTAAATACACAATGGTAATGCCTTGGGACATTTGGATTACATACTTGTAAATAAAGAGAAAATCAGTGATTCTTAGCATCTTAACAATAGATTCTGCTTCACATTGTGCTCTTTAAGAGAATTTGATAATTTTCTTATTACTATGAATAAAGGCTCAAGATGTTACAATGCATTTGATCAAATGTTAATAAAATGTGCTTGAGAGAGTGAATGTCTATCAGCAAAATGGAGGGAAAATGTCATCTGGACCTGACAGAGACACTTAAGAGGAAACCAGCAATGGAGATTGTTCTAGGATGCAGATGAGAGTATTTTTCAGAACTACAGTTGAGTAAAATGAAAGTGCCTAACTTTGTCCCTCTGTGGCAAAGGCCTAGGAACTATCAATCTTGTCAGTACCTGAATACTATTTTGCAGGCGGACTTTAATTACATAGGCTAGACAGCTTGCAAGGGGGGAAAAAAAAAGAAAGAAAGAAAAAAGAAAGTTGAGAATCTCTATTCTGGTGTAAATTTCCTAAGCAGTGTGTGAGAGGTGTACTCAGAAATCCTGTTGACAAAATATTTTGTGCAGTGCCTCCCACACACAGCTTTAAAATGTTACCCCTATGTGTTTTCCATTCCTGCTGCTATTCAAGTAACAAATGTCTGCAGCTTCTTAATCTGTTTCTTTCCCTTGCCCCATGACTCCTTCAAGAAACATTAGCAACTATTGCATTCATCTCCTTATGTCATTTCATGTAATTTTAAAATGATTTTAAAATTAATTTGAGTGTTAAGTTTTTCTAAGAAGTTTTCTAAAAGGTAAGTTAAAGTGAATGAACCATGAACATGTCACACTCGTATAATATGTTTTTTAAGGTGTTGAAATTCACATTTTCATTGCAAAAGTTACTTCTTATATCTTTTGTGCATTTTAAATATTTTCAGGGAGCCTTGAGGAAACACACAGCTTGAAATTATGAAATGATTAATATGTTTCTTTTATAAGATCTAGCATTTTAATGATGTAATCCTTCCTCAATGAATCCAGTATTTTTCTTATCTCTCTGTTAAGTGAACCATCATGTTGGTCAAAGTGTCTTTGTAGTTCGTGGAAGCTATCTGGAAACTGTCCACTGAAAGAGCCCCTGAAAATGCAGTAACGAGGAAATTTAGGTCATTCATTCCACTCATTGTTCACCCAATAAACTTTTATTGAACCCATGTAGTGTGTGTATTAGGAGTACATGATAACAAATGGAAAGAACATATAGACTATGGATTCAAGAAGCACTAGAGTGGAATCCTGCCTCTGTACCTGCTGGCTGTCCCCCAAACATTGGGCCCCTATGTTTGACCTTCCTGAACCTCAGGTCCTTCCTATCTCATCTTCACATATATGAGGATATGAGGATTAGAGATAATAGTATGTACAGAACTTAAGATATGGTAGAAGCTCAGCTTAAGCAAGTTACTTCTATCCTTTTCTTTGTGGAAAGGGTTATAATGGAATTCTGGGAGAGAAAGACAGAGGCATTGTGTGGAGTGCAATCCTGTATTAAGACATACCTGGATTTGAATCCATATTAGGACTTTTGGCTCCAGTGGGGTCTCAAGATGACTAGGCCTAACTCTGTGGTACAGAGAAAATATAAATTCTTTACTTGACCTATAACTGGTTAAGTCCTTCTGATGGATATGGCAGTCAGTATTAAATGTCCAAAATAATTTATCTTTAAAGCTCAGGGTGGGCAATAACTCAAATACTCTCATTAAATCAAAATGGTTCTCAAATTGTAATGTGCATTGGAATCACAGGGAGGGATTTAAAATGACAGAGTGCTGAACATCATCTCTAGAATTTCTGCTTCAGTAGGTCTGGGAAAGTCCTGAGAAAGGCCTGACATTTTGCATCTTTAGCCAGTCCCCAGGTGATGCTGATGCTACTGGTTAGGAGCCCAATGTTGAGAACTCAGCTTTAGATAATGTTTAGTCTTAAAAAAAAAAAAAAAATTCTTTTATTTACTCCTGCTCTTTGAAATATTCCTACCCATTTTATTTACAAATATTATCTATAAGAGACAAAAACATATTTGAGTTAATTCTGAATATATCCTAACATTTGTATGCTATTATAATTTGATATATATTTATACAAAGTAACATATAATGTATATTAACATTTGTGATAGTAAACTTAGGCAATGATAAAAACTTGAAGATAGTACTGAAAACTTGGGTTTATTCACATAGAACATTTAAAATATTTTTTTAAAGATTTTATTTATTTATTTGACAGAGAGATCACAAGTAGGCACAGAGGCAGGCAGAGAGAGAGGAGGAAGCAGGCTCTCCGTGGAGCAGAGAGCCCGATGCGGGGCTCGATCCCAGGACCCTGGGATCATGACCTGAGCCAAAGGCAGAGGCTTAACCCACTGAGCCACCCAGGCGCCCCCATATTGAACATTTAAAATACCATTTTTATCTCATGACTTTATTTAAAAATTTTTTGACTTTTATTTTTATTAACCTTTTAAATTCCAGTATAGTTAACATGCAGTATTATATTACTTTCAGGCGTACAAGATAGTGATTCAACAATTCCATGCATTACTCAGTGCTCATCATGTTAAGTGTACTCTTTAATCCCCATTGCCTATTTAACCCCCACCCACCTCCTTTCTAGTAACTATCAGTTTATTCTCTGTAGTTAAAAGTCTGATTCTTGGTTTGTCTTTCTTTTCCTTTGCTCATTTGTTTTGTTTCTTAAATTCCACATATGAATTAAATCATATGGTATTTATCTTTCTCTGACTGACTTATTTTGCTTAACATTATACTCTTTAGCTCATCCATGTTGTTGCAAAAGTCAAGATTTCAATCCTCTTTTATGGCTAAATAATATAACTCTGTGTGTGTGTGTGTGTGTGTGTGTGTTTATGTTTACCACATCTTTATCCATTTATCTATCAATGGACAGTTGTGCTGCTTCCATAGTTTGGTTATAATAAATAATGTAATAAACGTAGAGGTGCATGTATCTCTTCAAAAAGGTGTTTTTTTAATTTTTTTTATTTGTTTTTTATTCTGTCTTGTTTTGTTTTGGTAAATACCCAGTCGTCCAATTACTGGATTGCAGGAAAGTCCCACTTTCAACTTTTTAGGTTTCTATTTCTCCATGTCTTCAGCAACACTTGCTGTTTCTTGGGATTTTGATTTTAGCCATTCTGACTGGGGTGAGGTGATAGTGTTACAAGATTTCAAGGGTCTTGTCTCATGGAGTCGAAGAATGAATCTTGCAAACACAGAAGAGTGAAGTGAAAATTTATTAAGTGAAGGTGAGAGCAGAAAGGAAAGGAAAAGCTCTCTGGAATGAGAGGGCTCTCAAATGGGTTGCCACTGAGGGCTTTTAGTGGCAGTCTTTTATTGAAAACTGACTGGGAAGCTTGTGGCCTTGAAATTCTTGAGACATCTTGGTTTGAGTAAGGACTATTGATAACATCCTTAATGACTTTATGCTTTGAGGTTTGGTCATTTTCTGTGATGCACTGTAGTTGCCAAAGAAAAATACTCTGACCATCTAAGTCTAGGTAGTGTTTCCTAATCTCTGGTTCACTCTGCCTTAGGTCTTCTGCCTTCCAGGAATAGTTTCAGAGCTAGTCAGGGCCCCTACCTCTCCCTGTCTATATCTTAACTCTTTCCTTACTCAATATCTCATTGCAGTTTGATTTGCATTTCCCTGGTGTAGAGTAATTTTGAGCAAATCTTCATGTGTCTGTTAGCCATCTCTGTCTTCTTTGGAGAAATATCTGTTGACGTGTTCCCATTTTTTAATTGGATTACTTGTTTTTTGGATGTGGAGTTGTAGGAGTTATTTATATGTTTTGGCTACTAACTCTTTATTGGACATGGTATTTACAAGTATTTTTTCCATTCCTTAGGTTGGCTTTTAATTTTGTTGATTATTTCCTTTGTTGTGAATGTCTTTAAAATACTATAACCTATATTTGCTTTTTTCAAGTATTATAGACCCATGACACTTAAAATGTTCATTTTTTTCTAACAAGTCTAATTATTACTTTTATCTTTTAGTTGTGACTCTAATTCTTTTTAGCATTATTCCAGATATCTTTGAAAGCACTGTTGCAGGTTAACAATAAGATATTCTAGGCACATTTTTATTTTATACATATCCAAAACATAGGATTCCAGTAATGTTACTGAGCAGTAGTATTAGGGATAAAAAACTGTGTGCTTTAGGAGTATATATTAGTTTAGGTAATAGAACTGGCAACATTTATTGAAATCATAAATTCTTATTGATATACCTTTTATTAAATCATTCTAACTTTTGAAGTCACTTCTTATCCTTTTATAATATTTTAAAAGCTTATTTTTGTTTTAAATACATCTTCTATCATCTCTATCACAAGTTTTTCATTAATTTTAGTCTGTTCTGCTATAGTCCATCATTGAAAATAACATGATTAATTTAGAATATTACCATATTTCCTCATATCTAAGATGCTACATATTGTATCATAAGCAAATCATGCTATAAGGATATTACATTTTAAAAACTCAGCTTCTATCATACACTGTACACAAAGATCACTTCAGGTATGTTGTAGGTCTAAATGTGAAAGGTAAAGTAATAGAGTTTCTACAAAAATGACTTTCAGATCTTGCGGTAGTAAACTATTAAGTAGAATACCAATCATTAACCATGAAAAGGCATTAATATATTGAACTACATCAAAGTTAGTATCACTATTAACAAAACAAAAAGGCAAACCACAAAGTGGGAGAGACGATTTATATTACATATAACTGAAAAGTGTTCATATCTTGAAAACATGTGAACCATTTCTCCAAATCAACAAGAAAAAAGTCAGTTCACTTGTAAAATTTTCTAAGTAGACAAAAGATTTGAACAGTTACTTCACCCAGACACCCACCCACCCCACACACATGCAAAATCCAAATAGCCAAGATACATATGAAGTATTTTGACTATTAGTTGTAGTTAGGGAAATACAAAATTAATACTATAGAATTTCAGTTCAGTTCACAAGAAAGGCTAAATTTGACTGAAAAACCAACTATTGATACAGATGCAGAGCTACTAGAACTCTCACACACTGCTGATAGGATCCTGATTTTTACAAACTCTGTGGAGAAGTATTTGGTAGTACTGTTAAAGTTAATATATGCATACTCTGACCCAACAGTTCCTCTCTTAGGTATACACTTACCAGAAATCTATACATATATACACCAAAAGCCATGCACAAGATTATTTATAGAAGTATCATTCCTAATTCTTATAGTTTGGAAACAGTCCAGTATCCATCAACAGTAGACTGGATAAATTGTGATGTATTTATACAACAGAATGCTAAAAAACAAGGGAATAAACTACTGGTACATAAAACAACCCGATACATTCAATAAATACAGTATTTTTATGAAAGACATCAGACATAGAAGAATATATATGGTGTCTTTCCAGGTTTTGAATTTATATAATCAATGGTGGCCAAAGGTATTACTGGTTACTTTTGGGGAAGGGGGAGGATAGTTGGGGACATTCTAGGGCACAAGGGGGCCCTCTGGATTCCTGAGAATGTTTTATTTCATGACTTGGTTCGAAGCATGCTCTTACTTTGTAGTAGATCATCAAGCTATATCTTTTAATTTATGCATTTTTGGACTAATACTTCAAGGAAAACTGTGGTTGTTGTTGAAAACCTGTATGTACAAAGTTATTTTGGAAGAGCAGAGATCAAATATCTGACTTGGAACATCAAGGAAATCCTCTCAGAGGGAAGATTTAAAGTCAGACTTGATTCTGTAATACATTCAAATGCAAGTATAGAAATCCCTTTCTTTAGTAGCTTAAAATAAGGGCTTTCTGTTAAGCAGAAGAAAAACAATTTAGGAATGTATATGTCTCAATAACATCATCAGGCTAAGTCAATTCTTGCTGTCCTTTGTGTGTTTTTGGTTTTGCTTTAATTTTCTTTTCTTTTCTTTTTCTTTTTTTCTTCTTCTTCTTCTTCTTCTTTTTTTTTTTTTTTTTTTTTTTTTTTTTTTTTTTTTTTTTTTTTTTGTCCCTTTTGCCGCAAGATGGCTATTGCTTCTTTAGGGATTTAGTCTGCATTAAGAGAAGAGAAGGGAAAAGAGGAAAAAAGTTTGCTCAACTACCAGAGCTGTTCATTCTTAAGTGTGACTACTTCTGGAATGGTAAAACAGAGGGAGGCAAGGGGAAAGGGTTTGAAATGGGTGTTTAGTGAGCCAACCTATGGGACTTGCCATACATACCTGAAGGATATATCTGTCTAATATGTTTTGGGAAGGCACTACAATGTTAATGAAAACGTATGTGCAAATGTAGTTTTTTTTTTTTGACACTGCCTCCTACTTTAAGGAAGATCCTATGTTTTCAGAAACTTTCCCATCTCCTCATATGTAGTGGAATTTAAGGTACACAGACAATACTTAAAGTTATGCCAATTCTCAAGGAATAAAGCCCCGCAAAAAAGTTTACTGTTAGGCAGTTAATTAAGAAACAAAGAGAAGAGTCTGGGCTCATTCAGTATGTCCATTTTTTTTTTTTTTGATTTAGCTTTTTTCCTTTAATAGTTTGGCATACATGAGATTATGGGAAACAATAATTTTGGGCATCAGTTTTCTGAAGTATAGAGTAGATTTTGTTTAAATAAAAAACAAACAACAAAACCAATTAAAGAAGAAAAATACCATGTATGTTACTTCAGAAAGAACAAAACAAACTATCCTGTTGGTTTGTTCACCTTCAGAATAGAAAGAATATGGTTAGTTCTTAAATTCCTAAGAATTATTCATTTATTATTTTGCACCCCTTATGTGCTAGGTACTATGCTACCTATTTTAATACATGTTATCATATTTACCTCCACAAAAGCCCTTCCCATTTGCAAACTATAAAACTGAGTCCCAGATGGATTCAGGAATTAGTCAAGTATTGCACACTTATTAAATTCTGGAATTGGAAGCAAGGCCTTTTTGACTGTTATTCTATAAGCCGTTTGCTCCTTATACTGATTTTGATGCTTACGTCTATCTATCAAATTGTCTACTCTTAAATAGCCAGTTATTACTAACAATACACTGATGTGATATATCTGATGCAGTTTCACATGATTTTACATCAGGCTCAGCTGTTGACACTAAATTTTAAGGTAATTACTATTAGTGGGGCGCCTGGGTGGCTCAGTCGTTAAGCGTCTGCTTTCTGCTTAGGTTATGATCCCAGGGTCCTGGGATCAAGCCCCACATCAGGCTTCCTGCCCAGCGGGAAGCCTGCTTCTCCCTCTTCTACTCCCCCTGCTTGTATTCCCTCTCTAGTGTCTCTGTCTCTGTCGAATAAATAAATAAAATCTTAAAAAAATAAAAGGTAATTACTATTAATGAATTTTAAAAGGGAGAAATGCTAATGAAGAAAGTTACCTGATTTTTTCCCTGGGGGGCTCACTGGATTATAGAATTTAGGTGTGGTTCTCGCTCAAAGTTCTGGCCACATAAGAGTGGGGATCTGGATATATTTCATGTAATCGGATATTTTGAAAATTCTTGTGATTTAAAAAAAAAGAACAGGGGCACCTGGGTGGCTCAGTGGGTTAAAGCCTCTGCCTTCAGCTCAGGTCATGATCCCAGGGTCCTGGGATCGAGCCCCACATTGGGCTCTCTGCTCAGTAGGGAGCCTGCTTCCCTCTCTCTCTCTGCTTGCCTCTCTGTGATCTCTGCCTGTCAAATAAATAGACAAAATCTTAAAAAAAAAAAAAGAACAAAAGGAAAGAAGAAAATTTCTAGAGATAACATACCAAAACAAACAAACAAACAAAGAAAAACAAAAACAAAGCACTCACTTTTCCAGACTTAACTAATCACAAAATGGATCCTAACCAGGATTGGTATGAGTAACCTCTAAGAAGTGATCCTGTGCAGGGAGGTGGAGCCACCATTTAACTTTGCACATAAAATTCTTTTTCTTGGCATTGTTGCATTGTTTGAAGACTTTTAACATTTCTTAAATTAACAGTTGAGGCAGAAGCATTCCAACTAATGCTAAAAATGGAATCTTAAACAAAATAAAGCTCTATTCAGAATTCTAAAATAGAATCATTTTGTTCTAAGATGTTGATAATCTCATGGCAGTGACTCAAATCCAAATTAGGCAAAGAGTACATTGGTGCCGATCTTTGTACACATGAACCTGAGGCAGAATCTGCATCTTCCACGAATGTGTAGGAATGCTGAGATTGGATTGTAGTTTTCTTGCCTTGTGTACAGTATGGAATATTTTTATTCTTTCACTTCCCTTGATCAAATGATAAACACTTTATAACTACACTCAGCCACTTAGCATATTATAGTTTCTTCCTTTTTTTTCCCACCAATTTTGAGTCAAAATATCTGGCTTGCCTTTTAATCATTGAAATAGGTCTATATGTGTGACAAGGAAGCAAAAATACAGATTTTCCATATAGCTCTTTCAGGTATAAACCACCTTTAATATAATCCCTTGTCTGGGAAAGTAAAACTAATTTGTACACTATATAAAAGGTTTTTTTTTTTTGTTTGTTTGGTTGGGGTTTTTTTTTGTCATTAAGTCATTGCTGAGGGTGGGAAATCCCTTCTAATGGCTCATGAAGCTTGTCACAAGTAGGTGGCATTTTATGACTCACAGAATAGGAACTGTGGTGCAGATAAATTATTTTTTTGGCTATAAAATGATGCTGGTTTATTTTATACTAATAGGAAAGTTAATAAATGTCATTTAAGTCATTAAAACTAAAGTTTCTGATTATTGGAAACTATAATCCAACAATGTTTTGAGAGAGCAAATATTTATGGTAATCTACCAACATTGCTAATATTCCCACCATTAATGTAATCTACCATTAATTAATATTCCTTAGCAAATCTGACCTTCATTGAGCAGTGCATAACTTGTTGCATAGTTTCACTCAAACAGAAATACTCTCAACATTTGCACTTTATATTGAAGGTTCTTTCCTATGCATAAGTATCCTACATAAAATAGTTTTTAAAATAAGCTATCAACTGGGCCTAGTGTGGGCGAGAGTGTTGGAAAATGGACATCTTCATATATTGCTTGTGGGAGTAAAGAAGACAACATGTCCAGAGGGCAATGTGTATTAAAAGATGACATAGTCTTTGAACTAGAGTCTAATTCTAGGAGTCTGTACCATGGAATTAGACACATGCCAAGGATGTTCGTCACAATATTACTTACAATAGGAAAAAATGAAATAATTGAAATTTTCTATAAGAGAATTTTAAAGATGTTATTTCTATATAATATTATGTCACAATTAAAATTATGTAAATTTAGTTTCAATAATAGAAAACATTTGTAGAATTTACAAGGGGAAAGGAGGTTATAGAAAGCTGTATGTGGTATCTCTACTTTTGTAAAAATAAGTGTATTATAGAGGTAAACATATCAATAGATATGTATATATTATATACATTAAAGATATTCGATGCACTGGTTGTCATATGCAGCTAATGAATCATTGAACAGTACATCAAAAAACTAATGGTGTACTATATGCATGCTAACTGAACATAATAAAATAACTAAATAAATATAATTGATGCAAGTGAATAGAATAAAAAGAGTATTATATGAAAATACTCATCTCTGTATAGATTATTTAAAATTTCCCTCGTGCTCTTATCTGCATTTATCTTTTTCTAAGATAAATATGAATACTTGTATAGTGAAAACTAAAATCAATAAAATATACACCATTCATTGACTTCCTTCTCTACTCTTACTCTAGGATGGCTCTGTCCTCTTGTAAAATTATAAGAGCAGAAAGAGTAATTTAAACAGTAAGCTATGTATATCATGTCTCTTATCTTCCACTACATGTGAGGCACCATGATTTTTATCTATCCACCCTTCCCTACTTCCACACACCCAGATGTAACCCATTTAGGGCTTTGACTGCAGGTGGAACAGCAGAACTTTGGGTTTCTTATTAGTGACCTCTCAGAGTATATCTCTGATCTTTTTCCTTCCAATTTTGGGCTGAATTTTCCCTTTCTTTTTAGTTTGAAAGCTGTTCTTTCACTATTATCCATCTTTAACCATGTGAGAAAGGGCATGCAAAGTTTGAGCCTGTGATACTAGCAAGCCAGATTTTTCCATTGCACGTCTAGGACTTCATGAGAGACCTCTCCTTCACTCTATTTCCTCACCTTTTGGAAATGTTAGAAAGGACTTTCCAAGCCCTAGACCCTGAGGACTCCTGCCCCCTAAGATATAGAGGGACTCTAAAGAGGAGTCAGACAAAGCCTTTGGAGGGCTTTCCACTTCCTTTAGGGCTTTCCACCAATGTAGACAGTGGAATATCACTGACCCTGCTCCTGAACTAATTTGAAAAGAGGGGATATGGGAAATGAGGACAAAGGGAGACCCCAAAAGTTGGTGGTTAACAATACAAGATATTGTGTTAGGCCTACATGGATTGAATTTCTAATTCTTCCATTTACAGCTGAACAATAGGGCAAATCACTTAGGCTCAAACTGGCATAAAAATACCTATTCAAGTACGCCTGGATGGCTCCAGTCATGATCGCAGAGTTCTGGGATCAAGCCTCGAAACTGAACTCCACATCAAGCTCCCTGCTCAGCAGGGAGACTGCTTCTCCCTCTACCCTTCACCCCTCTCATGCTTGCTCGCTCACTCTCTCTCTGTTTCTCTCTCTTCTCTAATAAATAAAACCTTTGAAAAAAAATACCTATTGAATTGTTATTAATGTGACAGTAACATAGTACATAGAGTGTGATTAGAATAATGCCTAGCATACAGTAAGAGCACAAAAATGCTAGTTTATAGTGATAACGATTATCCGTGTGTTTTGTCATCAGATAGAATCCATTTTAGAAAATAGAGGCAGAGAACTTGGTTAGAAAACACAACAGTAGCTACTGGTGTTATTCACACATAAGTGCAACCACAATAGTTTATTGTTCCATATTTCCATGTATAAATGTCCCATCTGTAACTTATAAATCTGGTCATACTACATGTGTAAGCTCTACATTTGGTTCAAAATTGAAACAAAACAAAATAAGATAGACACCCAACACAGATTTCTACTTACCTGTGTAAAGAGTTAGGCTGTTTACTCCAAATCAGGACAACTGAATTTCAGTTCAGATTTCTTCAAGTTTCAATTGGCATCTTCTTATTGAATCTTTCTTTCATCAGGCTTCATCCTCTATGATAGTAGTTGCATTTATGACTATTTAATTTAGATGATAAATAGCTGTATAACAGCTCTATCTTCTTACCTTGATCCAAAGGTTTCATTCTTAACGTCGGATTCATGTTTTTGTTAACATGTCTGTTTCTCATATCTTCCATTTTTGCAATTAGTACCATTCTTTTAACATTTTTTCTGTGCTAGACCCTGCTGTCTCCTTGTCTCAACAGTAGCTGTGGGATTTTGGCCTGTACAATGCAGAGCACATAGTCTTTTATTAACTGTAACATAATTGAGTACAGTATATATCTCACTAAGAATAGAAGTTATTTAGATTTTTTACTGTATGTAGTTTAAAAAAGTTTATTTTTCAAGTATTTTGTTTGCATTTACTAAATTTTAAAATAGATTTTATTCCAAAGCTTTATACCTCTGTGTTTTATTCATTTCATGTTCATGAAAAACAAAGATAAACACAGCCTTAAAATAATTTTTTTTTTTCAGAGGACTTGGCCATAGCAGTCACAAGATGTAAAAGATTTCAATTTATCTAATGTTTATAAATTGTATTGATCATTCTGTTTCCTTTTTCCTGAGAAATGAAGCTACTTAAATGATTCACTGTAGTAGTTTTCCATTTTAACAAATTGTTACAGATTATGTAGTTTAAAACAAAAATGTATTCTCTCTACTTCTGGAGACTAGAAGTTTGAAATCAAGGTATCAGCAGGGCCATGGTCCCTCTGAGGCTCTAGGAAAAATCCTTCCTTGTCTCTCTCTTTACATGGCCTTAATCCATATGTGTTTCTCTGTATCTCTGTGGCTCTCTCTTATTCCTTATGCAGGAATATGAATACTAGTCACTGGATTTATGGTCTGCCCTAATCCATTATGACCTTGTTTTACCTTATTACATCCGAAGACCCATTCCCCCTGCCAGCCCCCCCCAAAAAAAATCACATTCACAGGGATTAGGGAATTAAACCCACTTTCTAGAGACAAAATTCATCCCATAGCACTCACATGACATTTTATACCTGAATTATAGCATTTAAATTGTAATTACTAGTTTAGGAGGTCTTTATTCCTTTTTCCTTTTCCCACCATCCCCTACTGCCCAGTCCTCAAGGACAGGCTTCATTTCTTAATGTTTTATATATATCTCTCTGCAGTTAGCATGTTGCTGAACACATTACCTCAATTCCGTTTATAATGTGAGAGTCATGAAGGAAGAAAGAGTTCGTTTACACCAGTGATTTGCAAAACTTTCTGGTCATCAGCAGTGCTTTGCAACCTTTGAATAAAAGTTGTGGGTTTCTCCACTAGAAATTCTGATCCATTGAATAATTATGGTTCCAGTAATCTGTATTATAGACAATTTGCTGAGGTGATTCAACTTTTTTGTCCAGCATGGAAAATACTCTAGGCTTTGTGATTATAGTCAAATAATAGTGGAACCACACAGGGGAGCTGTCCCCCATTTCTCATGCCAGTGCATGCTGTTTTACCACAACAAGTCATTTAAGTATCTTGGAGTTATTTCTTCATTGGTAAGTTGAGTGATGAACACGTCTAAAATTCTGACTCTGCTGTTCAAAGTCACTCTTTGTTCTTGAAAATGTGTAGGTGTAATTGGAGGATTTCCACTTTTGGTCTTTGTAAAGAAGATAGTATGTTTGAAATGATTTCTTAAGTATCTTCTTGGCCTAGTTACTCTGAAATTATAAGAAAAGCATCAATGGTGGTTATCTTTTAAAAAAAAATTAAAAAGACTTATTTATGTATTTGAGAGAGAGAGAAAGCAAGAGAGAATACAGAGGGAGAAGAAGAAGCAGACTCAACTTTGAGCAGAGAGCCCAATGCAGGGCTCCATTTCAGGACCTAGAGATCATGACTTGAACCGATGGCAGACAACTTAACTGATTGAGCCGCCAGGCATCCCAGCGGTGGTTATCTTTGAATGAGTGCTGGAAGAATAGATGGTTTCTTTTCATTATATTTCACATTTGTATAATGGCATATATTTATAATGGAAAGCTATTAATATATATTCTAGTTTTAACAAGCAAAGGTTAAATACCAAGAAGAGAAATGTAAGAAATCAAGTGCCTACTAAAAACAATATATATATAATAATAATAATAAACAACTGAAGGAAAAAAAATTCAAGAGGCCCATAGAATCAAAAGAAATGCATGTGCAGTTCAAAATAGAGAAGCAAAACTGATATAAAATGGGAGGTATTAGGCTTTCAATGTTAGTATTTTTGGCCTTTCTTTTCATTTTTATACCATGTGTAAGATCTTTGATTTAAATTTTTACTAGAAAATGGTGTTTTCTCTTAAAAAGTCTTTAAGGTGAGATTTGTTTAAAATTAGAATATTTTGAATTCATACAACCCACAGATAATAGGTAAAATAATGAAACTGTCATACTGGGGGAGACATTGTCAGCAGCATGTCAGAAGGTGGGTATTCTCAGATGAAGAAACAGGTATAAGAAAACTGGGATAGAAGTCTTTACACCTTATTCTTTTAAGATTAACAAATGGAAAATGTCTGTTCATAAAGTATATACTTCTCTATTTTTACACACATATTTATAAACTGACAGTTGGAAATCTTACAATAAGAATTTAGTTTTTCTGTTTCAAAATTCAAAATGTGAAATTTCTTCCTTAGAAGAAATCAAACCCAGGAGAAAGGATACTGGGGCGTTGGGGGGGAACATTGACAAGAGAGCCAATTTGGCATTTGAAGATTTTATTATTTTCTTTGATTTTGTAAGAGGCTTTATCTTGAGAGGGAAAGTCAAAGTGCACAACATCAAAATGAATGGGAGAATTTGTCTTTGTGAATTCATAGATAGTGCTTCAGTAGCCAGATGATTCATACAAAAATGACTGAGGTCCTAATTTTGACTTCATGGAAAAAATAGATTATTTAGGTGATGTGAATAATTGAGATCATGCCTTAAATTTTGAGGTAACAATGATTCCATTAAAAGAAGAAAATCTCCATTAGAAACTTAAGTTGATTCAAATATTGGAAAAGCTACTTAACTCATTATGTTATCTTCTTAGTGCTTGATTTATATCTCAAATCAGAATTCTTCATAATTGATCAGGAAGTGATACAGAAAGACTTAGAAATATAATTTTCTTATAAATGTACATTTAACGTTTTTATGGTCATGCTTGGATATATGACCACTTGAGAAGGCTAGTATGCACAACCTATTTTCTAAGAATTTCTAGACTACTTTCCTGGGTTGCCTAGCAACCAGAAATCTTCAGCATTCAAGAGTTGTCTTCCCCTGGTGAAATGTCAGTACCCTTATGAATAAGTCTTAAGTGATGTCCTTCAAATTAGGGTTAATTTCACTCAGGGAGTAAAATAGTTTCTACAGAAGTAGACTTAACTCACATGAAAATTCAGAGACAAAATTACAGATGGATACAACAAACTAGGGGAAGACCTGGAGGCCACTAAAGCAGGATGTAATGAACCAGGAAAAGGATATTGGTATTTGGAGCCCTTGTAGGTTTAGAAATCTCAATACTGAAGAATTGTTTGTTCATGTTGTAGTGTGCTTATCTCATTGGCAGCAAAGGTAGAGAAGTTTCTATACCATAAATTGAGTCGATATTTCTTTCTTTTTAGCTATTTTTAACACTGATGCTAACATCTCTAATAGCAGAAAATCTGTCTTTATGCTGTTTACACATCCAATCCACTACCAGATTCTATTGATTTGCTATTTCTCCTTACCCTCATCATCATTAATACTGCAATCTGTGTAATAAGACTTCTCTTTTAGACTTCCAGAATAGCTTTCTGACTGGTCTGCACATATCCAGACTTTCTTCTACTAATTTATTCTTTAGACTACAGAGGTTTTCGAAGTGCAAATTTAATTACATCAGTCCCTATCTCCACATACTTAAAATCTTTAAAATTTTTCATTACTTTTAAGATAAACATAAATGTCTTTCACCAAGGTCCCTCTTGTTTTCCCAGTTCTGAGGAGCTTCCTCAGTCATTTCTTTTCAACTTCAGGGTATCTCCATGCTTTTCTCCTCACCCAAAGTACTCTCAGAGTAATATATAATTTTTCTTTTACATCATTTACCACATCTGCAATCCTGTGTTGATTTACATGATTATTTTATTAGTGTCATCATCCCTTACTAGACTGGAAGTTCCGTAAAAATAGAAATCAGGTCTATTTTTAATCATCATGGACTCCTAGTTTCTAGTGTACATAGCCCATAGGTACTCGATAAATATTTTGTTGAATGTATAAAAAGTTAAATATAGTATATCCTTTCTCTTTCTTATCTTTTGAAAGGAAGTCTGGGATGAACACTGTAATCTGCAATATCTTAACATGTCCATAAGGTAATTTTTTAACATTCTGGCTCAATGTATTTCTTTTTAACAAAATAATTAAAAATAGAGTTGCCATCCACCTGGAGTGCTTCTAGCTCACGAAAATATGAAAACACTTTGATCTCTCAATATCCCAAATAATATACATATTTTAATATTTCCCACCTGTCACACAGATAATATTAAAAGTCCTCAATGAAATACCATGCAGCCTTGAAAAGAAACACTCTATTTAAAAGCTATCCACATAGATAACTCTGTAAGTCCATTTTTATTAACAGAGATAAACCTGAATTATTTTGAGAAAAGTATATAGGTATGGTATCATGAATAAATCATTTGTTTTATTCATTTTAGCTCCTAGAATTTTTAGAGATAATTTTTTTGGGGGGTGGGGGTGGGAAATCAATGATCCAAAGCCAAACATAATCATTGTGGGACAGGTCACTTATTAAATTTCTAAAATTACCTTCTCTATTCATATTCGGAAATTCTCCTCTGAGTTAGGTGGCATTACATAAAATGAGGCAAATGAAGTGATAAACCAAAGACCCAAATTAGCAGCAGGCTTTACTGGTATTTGGAACTTGTAAATTAAAAATCACAAACATTAATTGCATCTTTGTAGTATATAAATTAATAATATAATGATGACTTCATCTTCATGTTTAATCATACCATACTAAAATCATTTCATGATTAATTCAGTTATTTTAAGAGCTATTGGGTTTTCTTATGAATCAAAATTATTTTCATAAAGTGTCAGCTTAAGATTTAATTATCTTTAGAGCTATATTTTAGCATTTATTCCACAACTGCAAGAAAATAAGTGTATCCACAACTTGCCCAAATGTAGCACATGTTTACAATTGATACATTAATTAATTAAAGGCCATCTTAGAATTTACAAATACACAATCTCCTTCATGTTTAAAGATCTCTCCTTTGATGATTAGCAGCAAATTTTGGAGCAACTTGAGTTCAACATCAGGGTGTCAGCATAATTGGGTTCTTGTGAGAGCTCTCCTCCTGGCTTGCAGATGGTTGTCTTCTAGTTGTGGGCTCAAATGACCTTTCATAGGTGCATGGATATGCAGAAAAGAACACACTCTCTCTCTTCCTCTTCTTATAAAACCTTGAGTCCTATCAAATTAAGACCCCCCCTTATGACTTTATTTAACCTTAATTTCATCCTAAAGACTTATCTCCAAATACAGTCACATTAGAGATGGTCTTGAACATATGAATTTTGGGAATATACAATTCAGTCCCTACAATATGGCTTAAAACTTGTGATAAGTCTGTTACATTCCAAATATTTACATGATGAAATTTTCCTGCAATAGTTGATGAGCTGCCTTCCTGGAGCAATATTCTACAGAAAGCAAGGACATTTAAAGAACATAAAATATATCTCTCTGAAATCAGTTGTTAAAGAGATTTGAACTGTAGTTTCAGCATGATGCACTCAATCATTTTTCGCCATCTTTGCAGGTTAACACAGTTGGTGAAGATATGATTCACACAGGACAAGTTTCCTGTCTTGCTGTGTTCCTATAAAGATCTGACTCAAGTGTGAGGATCCAATTTAAAACAAGCTCCTTGCTTGGATCAAGATTGAAACAGGAGAGGAGGTGGTGGCAGTTTTTGAGCTTTCTTCAGTATAAATGACTTTCATGAAATAAGTCATACCCTCTTTGAAGAGAGCTGAATCTAAGTTTGATTTAGTAGAAACTTAAAAATATGGATGTAAATTGTTAATTAATAAAGTAACGAAGTCCTGGGGCTCCTGGATGGGTCAGTTGGTTAAGGGTCTGACCCTTGATTTTAGCTTAGGTTATCATCTCAGGGTTGTGGGATTGAGCCCCAATACGGGCTCAGTACTCCGTGTGGAATTTGCTTGTCCCTCTCCTTCTGCTCCTTCACCCGTGCACACATGCTCCCTCTCACTGTCTCTCATTCATAAATAACTAAATAAAATCTTTAAAAAAATAAAGTAATGAACCCCTATGTAGGGAGAGGCTTACAGTATATGTTACCGCATTCTGTTGGTTTCTTCCAGGGAAGCATAGCCAATACATTTTATTTCTTCAAGCTACCACACTTGAAAGCCAAAGAGACTTGATTTTGGTTTTCCTAAAATGTTTAATGATAATATTTGAATGGAAAATATAAAATAAGAATCCTCAAAGAAGTAGATTATTACCTATCTCAAGAAAGGTTGCACACTCAGTCTTTAAGTTTGTATATTCCCAGCTTATTGTTGTGATTTATTTATTTTCAGCATTCAGAAAAATGCAGGACAACATAGTCTGATAACCTAAGCCTGTTCCTCCAGCTGAACATAAAGCATAATGTGTATATGAAAACCTTTTAACTGATGGCTGTGTGGACTATCTACTCAAAAATGTTTTTGCTGGGGGCGCCTGGGTGGCTCAGTGGGTTAAAGCCTCTGCCTTCGGCTCAGATCATGATCCTGGGGTCCTGGGATCAAGCCCCGTGTCTGGCTCTCTGCTCGGCAGGGAGCCTGCTTCCCTTCCTCTCTCTCTCTGCCTACTTGTGATCTCTGCCTGTCAAATAAATGAATAAATAAATCTTTAAAAAAAATCTTTTTGCTTAAAACACTAGAGTCAGTTGTTCTATTTAGACATGGTCTGGAATACATATTCTTGGTGAAATTCTATACTGTCCTACTGGAAATGCTAAATGTTTTCCTCACCTAAACTCTTCTTGAGGAAACTCCCTGCCCCAAATCCTGGAAATCGATTGGGTGATTTCTCCTAGTTACACTGAGAATGTGAATTAATTAACTGGGGAACTTATGCTGAGCTCATGATTGACCATATTAAAAAATATAGGAAAAATGGCCAACAGAGATAAAGAGGATTGGAAGAAAAACAGATCAGCAGCAAGAAACAGAAAGAAGAATCTGAGAGAGAGAAAGAAAAAAATTTCTAATAGTGAATTTTCAGGTCCCTCACACAAGCCCTATGATGACAAGCTTTCATTTCTTGTTTGTGAATAAATGTGCTTTTTGACTATTATATACCTACAGGAACATTTATTTCTAACTTATTTTTGTGGTTTGTTATTTGCCCCCAAACATGTCTAACTGAAGAGCTATGAAGAACATAACTCTATCTTCTGCCCTCCAAGTTCTTCATTTCTCCTTCCCACAGTTTTGTATATAGACTTGGGAGTGAAGTAAACAAGGCCAATATAGCAATTCTGCCTTACAATATTGGAAGGCCCTATTATTATGAGAGCTCTCCCTACCCCTGACCTTGTCACTGGGGATTCTGTCTGTGGCCTTTCTCCAGAAGAACCTGTGGCAAAAACCAAGTTATGGTGCCAAGGCCAATTTTTGGATTTTGATACTTGGTTTGTCATTTTCATCTGTTTTTAACCCTGGAGTTAAGTTACCCTGTGAGAACTAAGGCAGATATTTAACAAGAATATGTAAGAGCTCTTAAACATAAAGCTATTTTTATTACTTCCCAAGTTCTGTATTAAATCACACGCAGGTTCATACCAGAAATGAATCATTGAGATTTATACCATAATTATATATTTGATATTTGCTATTGATGCGAATTAGCAATATTATTAGCTGTGCTATATCATTAGTCTTTAAGGCAAATCAGCTACAGGACTAAAATTGCTATACTTTGTGTAATCTAACTTTATGTCACTATATTTGCTTTTTAATCTTCAAAGATGATGTTTATTTCCTACACATCATTCCTCAAACATTTATTATCCTCAGTGCTTACTCTGTTTTGGCTGTCAGGCCATGGGATGCTGATGAAAGAAAATGCACAAGAATTATGACAATTATAGACTTATTCTATGGAGTTTCATTGTGATCATACCTGTCATCACATCAACCCTTTTATCCACCTCTCAAATGTCACAAAGCTATTCTCTCACTTATTATTCTTTTCTCTTTGAAACATCCATCCATCCTCCATTTTTCTGCCCTCATTCTTAGTGAAAATATTGCTGCTTATATTACAAACTGAATTTTGCTAAAAACTCTCTCAAATTCCTTGATCTTCAACTTAATATACTCTCATGCTTCTGTTCAGGCTCTTTGGAGAAGAGTCCACTACTGTGTGAACAGCTTGAAGGCAGTCATTACTACTTGTTAACTATTGCATCTTTGGTGCCCAACTGATGTTCTTTAAAGGCTATTTCTCAAACAAACGCTAGTAAATCTATTATTAAAACATCAAAAAACACCTCCCTGGCCCTATTACTTAGAGCTGCTTTTTAAAATCTTGATGAAAGAGACTCTCCATTGTTTCAACTTCTACCTACTCCCTCGTTTTTACTATGAAAAATAAGACTCCCCTTTCTTCCATACCCATGAACTCTTGAAAATACTATATAATGATTACAGGTGACAAACTGATGGTTGCTGGAGAGGGAGAGTGGGTTGAGGGGATAACTAGGTGATGGACATTAAGGTGGGCATGTGATGTAATGAGCACAGGATTTTATATGCAACTGATGAATCACTAAACTCTACCTCCGAAACTAATAATATGCTATATGTTAATCAGTTGAATTTAAATAAAATAAAAGATTAGAGGTGACCTTTATGACCCCATAGCCAGTAACTGTACCTTTGTTCTTATGCTTCTTGGATGCACTCAGATGTTTGATATGTGAGAAACTTCTACTTGAATCTTCTACCCGAGACTTGGCTGTTTCATAGTGTATATTCATCATTTCATTTCTGATGTTCTGCAGATAATTCCCAAAGGACATCTTCAGCCCTTGTCTTCTGACTACATTCTTCCTGTGTTTATTCTCAACCAGCAATAGTGTAGATTGAAGTGGATTGTGGATAATATGTAAATTCAGTGCATGCCAAATGAACTTAATCTTACACCCCAAACTGTCCTTCCTTTCCAAATAAAATTGAGTATAGCAGTTCTCACAATTCTAAGTCCTTGAACTCAAATCATAGAGTTGCCTTCCACAATTCTGTCTCTCTCCCATACACAACATCTAATATGTCACTATGTCTTTTGATTCTTCTTTTCAAAAATCTCTGGTGTTCTATTTTCTTTTCCCTTCTTGTTCAATAAAGGGAAGAGCCCAGGTTTTTAACACCCAGGCTTAGATAATGCTACACTGTTTTTTAATCATTGCATCATCATTATATGACTAATATTTAAATGAAACTTTCAATCTGTCACTCCCATAGTTGACTTGTCTGTGATAACAAGTCCATACTTTCTGGCTTAGATTAATATTCTGGTAAGCTTACTTCACTTTACCTAGTTAGTATTTTCTCTTTAAACACTAACTTTTAACCTCTATCCCATATAAAGTTACATTCTCACATTTCCTGTCTGAACTTTTCAAAATCTATAACAACTATATTTCCTGATTTCTAGCCTTTGCTCCTTCATTTTCCCTGTGTAATCCTACATTTCCTATACTATGGTACATATTTCATTAGATTTCAATTTCCTATTTATTCATCAGTCTTTCCAGACCCATAGTGCATGAGGACTTTGTTATTATGTTTCCTGCTATATATTCACTACTTAGATTTCTGCCATTTAGCAAGTGCTCTGCATGTATTGAAAAATAAATATTCTTCTTGTGAATCACCTACAGGATCTAGTCAACTAAGTGCCACATACAATGCCCTCTATTCATCCTGGCTGTTTAATTAATATACACACGTTCCTTCTTAATCATTGAATCTTTTTTTTTAATTTTATTTTTTATAAACATATAATATATTTTTATCCCCAGGGGTACAGGTCTGTGAATCGCCAGGTTTACACACTTCACAGCACTCACCATAGCACATACCCTCCCCAATGTCCATAATAACCCCACCCCCCCAACCCCCCTCCCCCCATCAACCCTCAGTTTGTTTTGTGAGATTAAGAGTCACTTATGGTTTATCTCCCTCCCAATCCCATCTTGTTTCATTTACTCTTCTCCTACCCCCTTAACCCCCCATGTTGCATCTCCTCTCCCTCATATCAGGGAGATCATATGATAGTTGTCTTTCTCTGATTGACTTATTTCGCTAAGCATGATACCCTCTAGTTCCATCCACGTTGTTGCAAATGGCAAGATTTCATTTCTTTTGATGGCTGCATAGTATTCCATTGTGTATATATACCACATCTTCTTTATCCATTCGTCTGTTGATGGACAACTAGATTCTTTCCATAGTTTGGATATTGTAGACATTGCTGCTATAAACATTCGGGTGCACATGCCCCTTCGGATCACTACATTTGTATCTTTAGGGTAAATACCCAGCAGTGCAATTGCTGGGTCATAGGGTAGTTCTATTTTCAACATTTTGAGGAACCTCCATGCTGTTTTCCAGAGTGGTTGCACCAGCTTGCATTCCCACCAGCAGTGTAGGAAGGTTCCCCTTCTCCGCATCCTCGCCAGCATCTGTCATTTCCTGACTTGTTAATTTTAGCGATTCTGACTGGTGTGAGGTGATATCTCATTGTGGTTTTGATTTGTATTTCCCTGATGCCGAGTGATATGGAGCACTTTTTCATGTGTCTGTTGGCCATCTGGATGTCTTCTTTGCAGAAATGTCTGTTCATGTCTTCTGCCCATTTCTTGATTGGATTATTTGTTCTTTGGGTGTTGAGTTTGCTAAGTTCTTTATAGATTTTGGACACTAGCCCTTTATCTGATATGTCATTTGCAAATATCTTCTCCCATTCTGTCAGTTGTCTTTTGGTTTTGTTAACTGTTTCCTTTGCTGTGCAAAAGCTTTTGATCTTGATGAAATCCCAATAGTTCATTTTTGCCCTTGCTTCCATTGCCGTTGGCAATGTTCCTAGGAAGATGTTGCTGCGGCTGAGGTCAAAGAGGTTGCTGCCTGTGTTCTCCTCAAGGATTTTGATGGATTCCTTTCTCACATTGAGGTCCTTCAACCATTTTGAGTCTATTTTCATGTGTGGTATAAGGAAATGATCCAATTTAATTTTTCTGCATGTGGCTGTTCAATTTTCCCAACACCATTTATTGAAGAGGCTATCTTTTTTCCATTGGACATTCTTTCCTGCTTTGTCGAAGATTAGTTGACCATAGAGTTGAGGGTCTATTTCTGGGCTCTCTATTCTTTTCCATTGATCTATGTGTCTGTTTTTGTGCCAGTACCATGCTGTCTTGATGATGACAGCTTTGTAATAGAGCTTGAAGTCCGGAATTGTGATGCCACCAACTTTGGCTTTCTTTTTCAATATTCCTTTGGCTATTCGAGGCCTTTTCTAGGTCCATATAAATTTTAGGACTATTTGTTCTATTTCTTTGAAAAAAAAATGGATGGTACTTTGATAGGAATTGCATTAAATGTGTAGATTGCTTTAGGTAGCATGGACATTTTCACAATATTTATTCTTCCAATCCAGGAGCATGGAACATTTTTCCATTTCTTTGTGTCTTCCTCAATTTCTTTCATGAGTACTTTATAGTTTTCTGTGTATAGATTCTTAGTCTCTTTGGTTAGGTTTATTCCTAGGTATCTTATAGTTTTGGGTGCAATTGTAAATGGGATTGACTCTTAATTTCTCTTTCTTCTGTCTTGTTGTTGGTGTAGAGAAACGCAACTGATTTCTGTGCATTGATTTTATATCCTGACACTTTACTGAATTCCTGTACAAGTTCTAGCAGTTTTGGAGTGGAGTCTTTTGGGTTTTCCACATATAATATCATATCATCTGTGAAGAGTGATAGTTTGACTTCTTTGCCGATTTGGATGCCTTTAATTTCCTTTTGTTGTCTGATTGCTGAGGCTAGGACTTCTGGTACTGTGTTGAATAGCAGTGGTGATAACAGACATCCCTGCTGTGTTCCTGACCTTAGCGGAAAAGCTTTCAGTTTTTCTCCATTGAGAATCATATTTGCGGTGGGTTTTTCATAGATGGCTTTGATAATATTGAGGTATGTGCCCTCTATCCCTACACTTTGAAGAGTTTTGATCAGGAAGGGATGCTGTACTTTGTCAAATGCTTTTTCAGCATCTATTGAGAGTATCATATGGTTCTTGTTCTTTCTTTTATTAATGTGTTGTATCACATTGAATGATTTGCAGATGTTGAACCAACCTTGCAGCCCTGGAATAAATCCCACTTGGTCGTGGTGAATAATCCTTTTAATGTACTGTTGAATCCTATTGGCTAGTATTTTGGTGAGAATTTTTGCATCTGTATTCATTAAGGATATTGGTCTGTAGTTCTCTTTTTTTGATGGGATCCTTGTCTGGTTTTGGGATCAAGGTGATGCTGGCCTCATAAAACGAGTTTGGAAGTTTTCCTTCCATTTCTATTTTTTGGAACAGTTTCAAGGGAATAGGAATTAGTTCTTCTTTAAATGTTTGGTAGAATTTCCCCGGGAAGCTGTCTGGCCCTGGGCTTTTGTTTGTTTGGAGATTTTTGATGACTGTTTCAATCTCCTTACTGGTTATGGGTCTGTTCAGGCTTTCTATTTCTTCCTGGTTCAGTTATGGTAGTTAAATGTCTCTAGGAATGCATCCATTTCTTCCAGATTGTCAAATTTGTTGGTGTAGAGTTGCTCTTAGTATGTTCTTATAATTGTCTATATTTCTTTGGTGTTAGTTGTGATCTCTCCTCTTTCATTCATGATTTTATTTATTTGGGTCCTTTCTCTTTTCTTTTTGATAAGTCTGGCCAGGGGTTTATCAATCTTATTAATTCTTTCAAAGAACCAGCTCCTAGTTTCGTTGATTTGTTCTATTGATTTTTTGGTTTCTATTTCATTGATTTCTGCTTTGATCTTTATGATTTCTCTTCTCCTGCTGGGTTTAGGGTTTCTTTCTTGTTCTTTCTCCAGCTCCTTTAGGTGTAGGGTTAGGTTGTGTACCTGAGACCTTTCTTGTTTCTTGAGAAAGGCTTGTACCGCTGTATATTTTCCTCTCAGGACTGCCTTTGTTGTGTCCCACAGATTTTGAACCATCGTGTTTTCATTATCATTTGTTTCCATGAATTTTTTCAATTCTTCTTTAATGTCCTGGTTGACCCATTCATTCTTTAGAAGGATACTGTTTAGTCTCCATGTTTTTGGGTTCTTTCCAACTTTCCTCTTGTGATTGAGTTCTAGCTTCAGAGCATTGTGGTCTGAAAATATGCAGGGAATGATCCCAATCTTGTGATACTGGTTGAGACCTGATTTAGGACCGAGGATGTGATCTATTCTGGAGAATGTTCCATGTGCACTAGAGAAGAATGTGCATTCTGCTGCTTTGGGATGAAATGTTCTGAATATATCTGTGATGTCCATCTGGTCCAGTGTGTCATTTAAGGCCTTTATTTCCTTGTTGATCTTTTGCTTGGATGATCTGTCCATTTCAGTGAGGGGAGTGTTAAAGTCCCCTACTATTATTGTATTATTGTTGATGTGTTTCTTTTTTTTTTTTTTTTTTAAGATTTATTTATTTATTTATTTGACAGAGAGAGATCACAACTAGACAGAGAGGCAGGCAGAGAGAGAGAGAGGGAAGCAGGCTCCCTGCTGAGCAGAGAGCCCGATGCGGGACTTGATCCCAGGAACCTGAGATCATGACCTGAGCCGAAGGCAGCAGCTTAACCCACTGAGCCACCCAGGCGCCCCATTGATGTGTTTCTTTGATTTTGTTATTAATTGGTTTATATAGTTGGCTGCTCCCACGTTAAGGGCATAGATATTTAAAATTGTTAGATCTTCTTGTTGGACAGATCCTTTGAGTATAAAATAGTGTCCTTCCTCATCTCTTATTATAGTCTTTGGCTTAAAATCGAATTGATCTGATATAAGGATTGCCACTCCTGCTTTCTTCTGATGTCCATTAGCATGGTAAATTCTTTTCCACCCCCTCACTTTAAATATGGAGGTGTCTTCGGGTCTAAAATGAGTTACTTGTAGGCAACATATAGATGGGTTTTGTTTTTTTATCCATTCTGATACCCTGTGTCTTTTGATTGGGGCATTTAGCCCATTAACATTCAGGGTAACTATTGAGAGATATGAATTTAGTGCCATTGTATTGCCTGTAAGGTGACTGTTACTGTATATTGTTTCTGTTCCTTTCTGATCTAATACTTTTAGGCTCACTCTTTGCTTAGAGGACCCCTTTCAATATTTCCTATAGAGCTGGTTTGGTGTTTGCAAATTCTTTCAGTTTTTGTTTGTCCTGGAAGCTTTTAATCTCTCCTTCTATTTTCAGTGATAGCCTAGCTGGATATAGTATTATTGGCCGCTTGTTTTTCTCATTTAGAGCTCTGAATATATCATGCCAGCTCTTTCTGGCCTGCCAGGTCTCTGTGGATAAGTCTGCTGCCAATCTAATATTTTTACCATTGTATGTTACAGACTTCTTTTCCCGGGCCTCTTTCAGGATTTTCTCTTTGTCACTAAGACTTGTAAATTTTACTATTGGGTGATGGGGTGTGGACCTATTCTTATTGATTTTGAGGGGGGTTCTCTGAACCTCCTGGATTTTGATGCTTGTTCCCTTTGCCATATTGGGGAAATTCTCTCCAATAATTCTCTCCAATATACCTTCTGCTCCCCTCTCTCTTTCTTCTTCTTCTGGAATCCCAATTATTCTAATGTTGTTTCGTCTTATGGTTTCACTTCTCTCTCGAATTCTCCCCTTGTGGTCTAGTAGCTGGTTGTCCCTCTTTTGCTCAACTTCTTTATTCTCTGTCATTTGGTCTTCTATATCGCTAATTCTTTCTTTTGCCTCATTTATCCTAGCAGTGAGAGCCTCCATTTTTTATTGCACCTCATTAATAGCTTTTTTGATTTCAACTTGTTTAGATTTTAGTTTTTTTATTTCTCCAGAAAGGGCTTTTATATCTCCTGAGAGGGTTTCTCTAATATCTTCCATGCCTTTTTCGAGCCCGGTAGAACCTTGAGAATCGTCATTCTGAACTCTAGATCTGACATATTACCAATGTCTGTATTGATTAGGTCCCTAGCCTTTGGTACTGCCTCTTGTTCTTTTTTTTGTGGTGAATTTTTCGGCCTTGTCATTTTGTCCAGATAAGAGTATATGAAGGAGCAAGTAAAATACTAAAAAGGTGGCAACAACCCCAGGAAAATATGCTTTAGCCAAATCAGAAGAGATCCCAAATCGTGAGGGGGGAGAAAGGGGATAAAAAGAGGTTCAGAAAGAAAAAAAAAAAAAAAAAGAAGGAAACAAAAAAAGAAAACCAATAAAGAAAAAATATAAAAAGGAAAAAATATATATATATTAGATAAACTAGTTGAAAAACGTTAAAAAAGAAAAGGGTGAAAGTTAAAAAAAATTTAGCAGAAGAAGAGAAAAAAAAATTGAAAAAGAAAAAAAAATTAAATTAACTGCAAGGCTAAAGAATCATGTGGAGAAAGCCATGAGTTCCGTGCTTTGCTTTCTCCTCCTCTGGAATTCCGCTGCTCTCCTTGGTATTGAAACTGTACTCCTTGGTAGGTAAACTTGGTCCTGGCTGGGTTTCTTGTTGATCTTCTGGGGGAAGGGCCTGTTGTAGTGATTCTCAAGTGTCTTTTCCCCAGGCGGAGTTGCACGGCCCTTACCAGGGGCCGGGCTGAGTAATCCGCTCGGGTTTGCTTTCGGGAGCTTTTGTTCCCTGAGCACTTTCCATAGAGTTCCGGAGGACGGGAATGAAGATGGCGGCCTCCCAGTCTCCGGCCCAGAGGAGCCGAGAGCCCGGGGCCCCACTCCTCAGTGCGCCCTCAGAGAACAGCGCCCAATTACTCCCGTCACCCTGGCCTCCTGCTGCGCTCCGAGCTGACTGAGCCTGCGACCGGTTCAAGGTAACCCCGAGCTTAGAGCTCACTCCTCGGCTCTGTCTCTGTAGCCGGCTTCCCTGTTCTAATACCTGTAAGCTCTGCGACACTCAGACACCCCTGATCCTTCTGTGACCCTGTAGGACCTGAGGCCACGCTGACCGCGCATGGGCTTCACCCGGTTAAGCCTCTGGAGCTATGTCCCTCAGCGGAACAGACTTTTAAAAGTCCTGATTTTGTGCTCCATTGCTCTGCCGCTTGCTGGGAGCCGGCCCCTACCCCCGTGGTCTAATTTCCCCGTCGCTACCTTTCAGAAAGTGGTTGATTTTCTGTTTCTAGAATTGCTGTTCTTCTTCTCTTCGATCTCCCGTTGGATTTGTAGGTGTTTGCAATCTTTAGATAAGCTATCTAGCTGATCTCCAGCTACCTGAAGTAGTTTCAGCCTGCTACTTCTCCGCCATCTTGACTCCTCCCTCTTAATCATTGAATCTTAATCAGTGAATGATATTGGTTATTGGTATTGCTTCATAAGGTAGATTTATACTAAACACACCCATGCTTGTATTTGCTTTTTATTTCTTTTTAAAATGTCTGTAATATCATGTTGGCATAACCAAATTGCCAAAAATATCTTTAGTAATGTTTAGTTTATTAAGCATTTATCTTTAATGGTTTCAGATGAGATAGATGCATTATGGTGACCATAAGAAGGACAGCAACATTTCCCATTTGATTCTCCATCCTTGCCCTTATTAAAGGACTGGCAAAGATATTTCATAATTGTTCCTATGTTTTTTATAGTCTTATGTTAGTTGTCCTAGCATACTATTCTGTAATTATAATTTTAATTTAGGACTTTTATGCTTGGAAATGAGTGAGGTTCTGTTAAATGAATTCATATTAAACAAGGAAGGTTGTTTTATTTATTGTTATTTTTTATTACTATTGTTATTATTACTAGGACTTTCCAGACATTCCAAGTAAGCTATTAGCTTAGATATATTATTGGGTTATTGGGATAATTTGTGTTCCTCAAATACATTTTATACAATTTACAACAGTTAAGACAACCCAGCCCTTCTTTATTGAAATTATAGCCCAGAGAACTTTTGCTCTTACATTAATACATTCATGAGTATAATACTGAGAAAAACAAACTATGAAAAGCTTTGATTTGGTATTGTGCAGGTTTAAAAGTATATTTCTTATTTGGTTTGTGTACTTCTAAATTACTAAGGACAATCAATAAATATTATAAAATTCAGACAAAATAGTCTTTATAACAAAATCTTGGATATAATGCTAAATTCATAAAATTACATAGTTTTTGGTAAAACAAGAGGCAGCTGATTCTGTAAGAATCTTTAAACATGTAATCTTATGCTTATGACTCTTAAAATTTTACTTAATTTTTGGTTTTGTTGGGTTTTAGGGGTGCTTGAAAAGTTTCCAGAAATTCTCTAAACAAATAGTTTCATGGATAGAAGTGTGGGAAAATGTGACTTATCCATCAACCACAGGTTAAAATAACAGAAAAAATAATACCTCATAGCATTTTGAATGGGAAACTGGTACTAAAAGTCTCTTTTCTGCCTGAGGCCTTCTCTTCTGTCCCTGCCACCCACTTCTGACCTATGAGTCACTGACTATTCCAACTTCATTTAAAATCTTTATTAAATTAGTTTGAATCCTAAGCCTTCTGTACTAAGAGAAATTGTGTTGGATTTTATACCTTTAAAATAAAGAATCATAGTGGAGATGGCAGAATCCTTGGCATGTTTGCATATTCGGAAATTTTGGTATATATATCTTTGTGTGGGTATGCAGGTGTGTGTGTGTGTATGTGCATGTACACATCCTCATATGAACACAACTGATTTGACACCCTGCCCTATTATTCCTTTAGTCTAATGATGACATGCTCTATTGCTTCTTTGAGATGGAATAACAACACTAATAATGATCAGCATTTATTGAGTGTTTATTATGTGCAAAGTGCTATGCTAATTACTTTGTCACACTCATTAAAAAACTGTCTTCCATTCAATGGCAAGCTTAGCATAGTTGTCTGTGTGTACCGTGTTCATTACTAATAATAACCTATTATATAATGGGCACTCAATAAACGTCAGTTGAGTAAAGGATTGAATCCCATTATATCCTTATAAAATAGACATAATTTTTTCATTATGCAAATGAAAAAAATGAGACTGAAAGTTTGGGAACTCTCAAAATTCACCCTTACTCTAAACCCCATGGGTTTAATTACGTTATAATTAGATGGAAATATTCACTAGAGGCAAATATTGGACAGGATTCTCAGTTCGACTTACTAATTTCTTTGCGGGGGACAAAGTTTCTACTAACACATAATTTTTCTCTTGTTATGAAACAGTAACCTAATAAAACATTTTCCTTAAGTACAAGGATCCACAGTGCTTTGCAACTGTTCCAGATAAACTGTGTTAATGAATGATTTAAAAGGTTGTGGTTTCTTGGTATTGTTTTAAAAGTATTTGTTGCATTAAGTTATTTTCATTAAGATATGGAGGGCCATATGACTAGATATATTTAATAAATTTAAACTTTAATATACATTTAATAAGTATATCATTTAATTTTAGAGCTACCTAATTTTGGGATTATCTCTTGAATAAAGCTATATGGAAAGTGTCTACTCTTGCCTTTGACATGAACAAATAGGAGGTAAATGCCAATAAAGTCATTTTTTTTTTGGCCCCTTTAAAAACATGAAGAATGAAATGTTTAAGAATTCAGATATATTTGTTTTCTGGAATTCCCTAGGAAATCATGCCTTCTACAATCAACACTGGAAATATATTGTGGTACATTCTTTGGATTCTCTCAAATATTCTACTGCACTTATTTTGGTGGATGTTGAAAAGCTTATCAGGAAGATGAATTTTCATTGAAAGAAGAAAAATGTACTTCTGGAGCTTCAAAGAAGAGAAACAGCAAATGCAAAGGCTTTTGTGCCAAAGCGGAGCTCCCAGCTGTGGAAAAATGGGCCAAGGAGGAATGAGACAAAAAACAAACTGGGAGACCTGTAAGAAATCTGCCTTTAGATATAACAAAATGAGTGAATGAGACACAAAAGAGATACAGTGGAAGAGAGGGACATGGTCCTCTTCCAAGGGGAAATGTACTGAAGGAATTTGGAGAGATAGGTTGGAAACATTTATATGAAGACTGTGCTTGGGTGTATGAATTTGGGAGTTATCAACATATAAATCAAAATCAAAGGAACAAGAATTCATGAACTCACACTGGAAGAGTGTGTAGAACAATAAGGTAAGAAGGACAAAGAGATCCCTGAGAAATACTAAAAATAACATCTGTTGTGGTTTAGATAAAAGTTTAATTCCTGGGCGCCTGGGTGGCTCAGTGGGTTAAGCCATTGCCTTTGGCTCAGGTTATGATCTCAGGGTCCTGGGATCGAGTCCCGCATGGGGCTCTCTGCTCATCAGAGAGCCTGCTTCCCTCTCTCTCTCTGCCTGCCTCTCTGTCTACCTGTGATCTCTCTCTGTCAAATAAATAAATAAAATCTTTAAAAAAAGAAGTTTAATTCCCACTTCAAAAAGAAATAAGCTCACAACAAGGACTTGTGGTTCTCCAGAAAATGGCTCAATTCTCTAAATTATTTAAGAAATGGACTTTATTATAAAAATAATTGTCATTTTGAAAAATTTGGGACATGACGAAAAGTAAAACAAACACCCAGAATCCTACCAGTCAGAGTTACGGGATATTAAACTCTTGACAAGTTTACCATGAATACTTTAATTTGTTCATGCCTATTTGTATGTGGAGACTCTGAACTTGGCCATATGATCTGTCTAGCTAATGAAACAGTGCAAAATATAGTACGAATGGATGCATGAAAAATGCTTGTATTGTGGGACTTGCTCACTTCCTGTCTCTGCCCTCTGAGACCACCCTATGAAAAAGCCTAGACCATCATGATGGATGATGAGGCAGAGATGAGTCATCTTGGCTGACACCTCCTAAGCCAACTAGACTTCCAACTTATGAGTGAAGCTATCTAACGTCATCTAGACTTTGTTAAAGTTGCCCAGACCAGAAGAGTATCCCATCTAACCCCATAGTCACAAGAAAAAGCAACAGATGTTTGTTTCTTTAAGCATCTAAGTTTTAGGGAGATTTGTTATAGAGCAAGAGTCAACTGGTACTATTGCTATTAAAAGAATTAGAAAATAAAGAATATTTTACCTTTATTTAGAAGGCTTGGGTTTATCTAATCTGCGACTGGCTGGGTGTACTTGAATAATTAACTTCACCTTTCTGAACTTCAATTTCATTATCTGTAGAATATTTCTACAGATGAAGTGTAATAATAAATACAGAATTATAAGTTCTGAAACATTAGCAGTTCTTGCTTTTGCTTTTATATTATGAAACTATAACTTTTGTTCTAAACCAGGTTTCCTATTATCAATTTAACAGGATAAGAATCTTATGTGGTTTGTATTGTTATAACATCCATTGTGATGTAACAAAACATGACCTAGAGTCCAGTGGACTGAAATATCATTATTTCTATTAATAAGAATAAATATAAAAGCTCATATTGATAGGGTTTGTATCTGACATGCATTGTGTTTTGTCCACTGTAGCTCATAGAAAGTTCCCAACCACTCTATGAAATGGGTACTGTTAATTGTCACCACTTTTCATGTGAGGAAGCTGCCAGGACTTAGCCTCTAATTCAGGTTTATTCTGAGTTCAGAACCTGGGTTCTGAACCCCTAAGTTGCTGTATGCCAGAAATAGAGTCCATGTTTCAAAGTAAAAACCAACCAAGGAAGCCCTTGGATAATTCTCAGATCACTTGGGGCATTAATCTGGCAACACTATTCACTTAGGGCTCTTTGCAGAGTGATTCCACACTCTAAGATCTACAAAGAGTGCCTGGGACAATTTAGGATGCTTTACCTATTCGCCATAACTTAGAATCTGTGACAGATGCAAAGTACTCCCAGCCCGCTTCCAATTAAGCAACGCATCTTTTTTGGAAAATACAGGTTTTTTCCTGCATGGATTTATCATTTCTTTTTAAGCTCTCTTTTCTCTCCATTTTATGGCAGGTGGCTTGTTGAGTGTTAAAATTTAAACTTCAAAATTTTCTGATTCCTAGTAGGCTTACTACCTTTTTTTTTTTTTAAATATAAAAGTTTCCTTTGAAACTGACCCCTGTCCTAACTCTTGCTAAAAAGTCAGATGCTACTGACTCACTCGATAGCAGGTCAAAAAATGTAAATACACCAGCCTAATGGGGTATCTCAGCTTGTGTTAAAAAACTAAACTTTCATAGATTTTTCTCCTTACCAAAATAAATACTTTTGATCTTAATGATTTCTGTTAAAGCCAAAGTAAGACAACATATAACTCATGATAATCCAGAGCCAGAAGAAAATAAAAACCACTTTAGCTTCCAGAAGCTTATTTCTATAGCTCTTTTCTCTTTTTGCACCATTGATCCTTCCAAGTCAGTCCAGGGGCAAAATTACTATGAGCATCCAAAAGTTTAAATAGTTTGAAATGACTTTTTCTTAAGGTTCAATTGTGGTGTTACATCTGTCATAGATACTGAAGTATACCTCAATTCTTGATTCATAAAATACCTACAGGTTAGTACTAGTAGCAAAATGTACTTTTCCTCTCTAAATACAGATTTTAATATAATTTCTGGCTCTTCCCTGTGACAGATATTACAAGAGGTGATGTAGATGGGGACATCACAATAAGATACCACTTGAAAATTTGATAACTAAGTGATATTTGGATGTATTTCAGGCTTAAATTAAAAAAAAATAAACTGTAGTTAAAAGAAATTCTGACTTTGATTTATTCCTTTAGTACCCATCTTACTAAAAGCAAATAAAATCTGCCATAATATTTAGTTAAAAAAAAAAAACCCACAAGCCTTGCATATTGTCATCCACAAGTTACCAAATTTTCTTTTTCTTTTTTTTTAAATCTTTTTTTTTTTTTTAAGATTTTATTTTATTTGACAGACAGAGATTACAAGTAGGCAGAGAGAGAGGAGGAAGCAGGCTCCATGCTGAGCAGAGAGCCTGATGTGGGCCTCCATCCCAGGACCCTGGGATCATGATCTGAGCCGAAGGCAGAGGCTTTAACCCAATGAGCCACCCAGGTGCCCCAAATTTTATTTTTCTTGAACAACTCTGAGTAGCTTAGATTTTCTCATTTTATTCTTTTGTTTCATGTCTTACTACTCCTAACACTTGTCTGTTTATTGTTATTTAAGCCTTGGCCCAATATCATTTTGCATTGTACTTCTCTGTTTTGCCAGCTTTCTTGTCTTCAAGAGTTTGACTTCCTCAAAGGCGGAGATTGTAATTGGCTCTCTGCTATCAGTACCCAATTATGGGATTTATATATGGTGGGTCTTAAAATATTGAATAAATGCATCATTTTATGATGCGTCTGACTCTCCCTTTCTCTTTGTGTTTTTCTGTTGATTTTCTTTAACCTTTCTCTCAGCTCACTCTTCAGTCTTTAAATCTACCTGTGATTATAATATGTCTAAGGCCCAGTGTTTTGTTCTCATGTAAAGGCCTAATGCTTCTGTCCTCAAAGTTCCTGGAAGAATCATTACTCTTTGCCCAGATCCTTGCACAATAGGTTAATTATTATGTTTCCTTCTTCTCCAGCTAGTACTTCCAGATCTTTAAATAACTCTCTTCCCTTATTTTTCTACCAGGTTCCAAAGCACAGATGAGAAGGAAGAACCAAAGCTGAAGTTAAGCAATCTGATGGCCATCCCAGCAGAGTAAGTTTCATGCTTCCTGATATCTCACTGGAGCAAAATTTATGGTCTACAGGTAGTTTTTCTATCATGGGATTAACTCTTGGCCTTGAGCCCAAGGAACAATCAACAGTGTAAATGTGTATCAGCTGTTAGCTGTGCTTTGCCTTACATGTCAGTAGTCTATTTGTTCTGTATGTCCAGCTGCTGGTCTGCCACTTAGCAGGCTCACACCAACATGGTGTTAACCAATTTGCTTCCCCCTCATTCTGGTTCTGGAAATTGATCCATCCATATCTGATTAATCACTTCAAACAAACCTCTAATCAAGGGGCTTGAGAAAGACAGTGGCCATTTCAGGTGGAGGAAACAAAGGACCTTGTGGAGATGGTTTCTTTAGAATCAACAAAGAACCCAGTTTAATATTACTTGCATCTGATTTCTCACATGCAGCATGTGTTAATTCATATTTTGTTGTGATTAGATTTACCTCACCTGGTAAGGACTGAATGTGTGCACTTTTGGTATTGTGCTAAATATATTATCATTTATTTTTTTCAAAATAACCCTATGAAGAAAAGAGACATACAGTTCCCACATTATAAATAAGAAAGAGACTCTGTAAAGTAAAGCCGCTTGCTGGTGGTCACACAATTATTAAGTCATAGAACCGGAAAAATGACCAATTTTATTTGGTGCTAAAGTCTGTATTTCTTTAACCCTATGTTAGTATGTCTGTGAGGGCTATGGAAACTGGCTGGTACATGGGGCATTTTGGAAAGAGTTCCAGATTTGCAACTGAAAATTGCATTTTGTTTTGGTTCATACTTAGTTGCCTAATTTCACCTAGAACAAGTCACTTAAGTTCCTTAGAATTCTGCTATAACACACCATTTGGAGCTTTTTATGAAATGAAATCTGGATGCAATTCAGTTGTTTTTTTTTTTTAAGAACTCTGGTTATGAGAAATTCTGGTTGGCTTGATTGACTACATTTCTATGTTTTTATTGAATAGAAATGGAATCAAGGTTGCTATTAATATAGCACATGGAATTATTTGCAATCTGATGGCAGCAGTGTACTTCACGCTCATCTCTACTTTTGGATCTTAATTTTCCCAGTAAACATCTCATTGAAGATACTGAATTGTTCACTATATACTCAAATATGCTGTTATCTTTTATGTCTCTGACTTTTTCCATAAATTCTTCCTTACTCTAGGCAAATCACTTAAAACAATGTTAATAGTGTTGCAACAAAGTAAGAGTTAATATAATGTTGCTATTAATATTATTTTATTCCTGGCAAACTGCTCTTCAACTTTCAAGAGTTAGTTAAGATATTGTTTTATCTGTGACTCTATGTGTTAGTAAGAAATTCCATCACATGTCATAGAAGTCCAACTCAAACTGACTTAATGCAATATATAAATATATATAAATAATAGAGGGACTTTGTTGATTCATATAACTGAAATATCCAGGAATAAATCAAATCCATCAGTATTTTGGGGTCTCCAACAATCTCTCTTTGTCTATTAGTTTCTGCTCTTCCTTATTTGCTTTATTTCCTTAGTCTCATGAGGTAACAGTAGGACTGGTACAATACTCAGCCTGCAAAGTTCATAACAAGCACAAAAACAAAGTGTTCTTTCTTACAACTATTACACAGGCTCTTAGATTTATTCTGATCACATCCATTTGTATCCCATATCCGTTCATAAAGCAATCACTGTGGCCTGTGAGAAGAAAGGATATATACTTTCCAGGCATAGATCAAAAGTCTACTTTCAAACAAGTTGTTCTACCAAGGAGCACACTTTTTTTTTTTTTTTTACACCCTCCCCTATCCAGTCTGTGAATTTATTCAGTTCTGGAACTGTGTTTCATGCTCTCATGCACTGCTGGAGATTATGCTGATGGCAGGCACATAGTTGATTCTCAATAAATGTTGAGTGGGTGGGTTCATGGACTTGTGAAAGACAGGTGTCTGAAAGACCTTGGCAGTGTAGTGAAGCAGTCAATCTGATTCAACTAATATTAATTAACCACCTGTAATGTGCCAGGAAATAAACTGTTAAGAAAACAGCAGTGAATAAGAGAAATCACCTCTGTTCTCCTGGAGTTTGCAGTCTGCTGTAGAAAGCCAACTAGCAATTATAAATAAATAGCATTATAATAGAGACCGAAAGGGCTTTTGGGAGTTTGGGAGCAAACTGACTAATCTAGATTAAGGATCTAGGGAAACTTCTTGTCAGGTTCACCTTTAAGCTGAACCCTGTGGGGAGGAATATATTAGGGTAAAAAACAGTTGAGAACCAGCAGTGTATGTTCAAAGAAATGAAAGAAATTCCAAACAGGTGGTCAGGATGAAGGTGGTTTAGGCTGGAAAGGAGCTTGAAAATAATTTCTAGAATTGTGTGTCCAATCCTAGGAGAAATAGAAACCCTTTGAAAGCATCATATCTGACTTTTATGGTAGTAACTATATCAAAGACAGATACATACAAAGTTGTGTGCTATCTGGAGAGGAGTTTACAAAAGTTACGTGTTTTCTGCACTTTGAAGAAAAAGTAGAAGTTTTCATCACAAAATGAGTAATAGTAAGACATTAATGCAGTAGCATATTGATGCAAAGAGCTCATACTGTTCTGGTTTGGTAGACTTTGAATATGTGTTTGAAGGATACTATGTGTTGAGAGTGCTGGAGATGAGCTAGTGAGGTAGTTAGCTGACAGTATGTGAACCATCTTTGTTTTCCATTTTAAAGAATCTGAATTTTATCTTATAGTCAGTGGGGAATCTTTTAAATAGTGGTTATTCTCCTCAGGTTTTCTCAGTTGTGTCTTAAAGTAAATTCTGGAACTTCCAAAGATAAAGATTAATAAATATAGGCCTCAACTATTTTTTAATTAGTTGGAAAGACCAACAAAAGAATTTATACAAAAAATTATTCAGATTAAGATACTGTAATGCTCCTTGAAATTTCTCCTAACATAGATCACGAAATTGCTCACCTTCAAAAGAACACATTTGACATCACACAGTAGTCCTAAAATAACTCTTTGCTTCGTAGTTTTATTGCACAATACATTTTCTTTGCACTCACACTGTAGAAGTTCACTGTTGCTTTGTAGGCAGCTGCCCTTTCCCTTTACAAGGGAAAGTAACATTTTATCATCTACCAAAGATCATTGTTGAGGAAGTAAATATTATCACTCTGTCAATGGCCTATTTTAACTACCTTCTTTGGGTAGTAATCAGAAACAGGCCAAATAAAAAGAACGGAAGGTATTTCCAACGAATCTGTTTATAGTACATAGAAAGCAAGAAAAGTAACTGTCTTGACTCTGTTTGTTTATTATTATACAGTAGAATAACATGTTCTTGAAAAGTTCTTGAAAAGGAGTGGATTGCAAATATCACTTGCTAAATCATCCAGAAACATGGAAACTATATTGGTATAATTTAAATTTTTTTCCCATATATTGAACTTATTAGGTACCTTTACAAATCTCATTTCTTAGAGACAGCTGTGTTAAAAATAGCTCACTCAAGAATCAAAGTTTCCCTGTAGGCATCAGCTTCTTTCTGCCTTACATCCTAGATACCTACTCCTGCTTGTTTTCTCAATCACCATTCAGGCATAACACTTTATCTGTCCCTCAAACAACCTAATTTATAATGATCATAAATTGTTACCTGTCAGTGCCATTTCCACTGACTCCTGGATAGGGATTTGTTATAATAAATGAAAAAAAAATGCAATAATTTTGAGCAGTAATTTTTCATGATTATGTTTTGGTTTAAGAAAGACAGTTCTGATGAAAGTGGTCTAGATGCATTAAAAAGTATAACTAGTGGACTGTTATTGTAATAATATGTGTAAAAACTGTGAAGGCATTAGCCAGGAGACCATGAGAATGTTATAGCTTACAGACACACAGTATATGGAATTTGTAGAGCTGATTTCTATAATAAATGAGGAAGAAGAAAGAAACATTTAGCAAAAATAAGTAAGAATGTGGACAGTGGAAGGATATTGACTTAACACATAGAAAAGGAAGTACATTTGGAATAGGGAAATATAATGAATCTAGTGTTAGATATATTCACATTAAGATGCTTTGGGGGATATCTAAGGTGGATATATAATAGGCAATAAAAATATGTGTCAGCAACCCTAGAACTATAGAATGAGATTTGATAATCATCAGTATATGGGTAGACAACTTTTGAGCCCATGGGGATGGATATAACAGGGGGAGTTTATGGAACAGGAAGCATAGAGACCCAAGAACAGATGCAAGAGGTCTGGTCACCTTTGAATATTTATTATTGGCCAGTTCTAGGCTAAGCTTTAAAGATGCTGTGGTAAAAACTACAGGCATGATTCCTCCTTCAAAGAGCTTGGTATCTAGTTCAGGAGACAAGTTCTTAAAATTATGTTCATTGTAACTTATTTATAAGTTTTTTTTTAAGATATTATTTATTTGACAGAGAGAGATCACAAGTAGAGAGAGAGGGAGAGAGAGAGAGAGGAGGAAGCAGGCTCCCTGCCTAGCAGAGAGCCCGATGTGGGACTCTATCCCAGGACCCTGAGATCATGACCCGAGCTGAAGGCAGAGGCTCAACCCACTGAAACACCCAGGCAGCCCCTATTTATAAGTTTATAATGCCATTACCATTAAAAGAAAATTCCAGTATGCTATGAGAGGAGGTAGCTAGAGAAAGTCACCAAGGTAGAAGAGAGTGAAAGATAGATGGGTAGTTGTTTATTCCAGGGCAGTTCCTGTTCTCCTTTCTTAATATGGACCTATTGCTTTTGGTCACTTATATTTCCTTCACTTTATGACATTCATTTTAATTTGCTTAAATATATCCTCAAGTAAAAATAAAATGAGTGAATTATAGAAAATTTTGTATTGTCCACATCTTGATTGAAAGTCTGACGACATGTTTCTAAGTCAAAACCATTTACTCTCAGAACTCTGACCACGTTTGAATTCAGTTCTGCTAATGATAATTTCAATGTTAATATGATTCTAACTCCATTACATGTAATCTTCATCTAGTTCTTCCTTTCCTTGCTCTATTGTAAATCTTTAGTAGTTTCTCTTTATTCATGTATACTTAAATTTTACAACAATGGGGTTAGAGTGTTTGACATTTTCCTCTTACAGCAGTCTATGTGTTTTGATGTTTTGAATTTGTAGTGTTATTTCTTTTTTTCTTACAACTTTGGGATATTTTTTAGCTTGTTCTATTAGTTATTTTCCTTTTCTATTGTCTTTATTTCTGAAATACCTTTGAGATAGAGGTCCTTCATTGGTTCCATCTCTTCAGATTTCTCTAATTTATGTCTTTTAGTACTATTTTTATGCTTTTTCTTTAATTTTTTTCTTAAAACTTTTTTCAATCCATTGAATATTTGGTGCATTCAAAATTCTGTGCTACAGAGATATAGGCTGAAGCACAATAATCACCTATGGCTAAACTTAAACCATTACCCAAATCAGTGAAGTTTTTTATGGTCCTCTGCTCACATCTGTTTTCCCTGTAAAGGCAATGACTACTAATTTTTAAAAATAAAGCTCTTGCTTTTATTTGTAGTTTTACAAAGTACATATTCTAAATAATATATGGTTTAGTCGTGCATGTTTTTAAACCCTTAGGAGATGGAGTCCAAGATGACAGCATAGGTAAAAATCCAACTTACCTCCTCCCAAGAGCGTACCAAATCTACAGCTACATCTGGAAAATTAGTTTTGAAAAAGACCTGAAAAATAGCTGAATGGCAACTTCACAAAAAATGATTTAAAAAGCAGGACATGCTGAGATGGGCAGGAGAGGCAGAGAGGATGTCGTCTTGCCCAAAACTTCCACATTGACATCGTGACCCACAATAAGAAGGAATCTCACAAATATGGATCTTAGTAGAGACAAGCCCCCAAATGTCTAGTTTTGAAACCAATAGGGCTGTGTCTAGGAGATGTAAAGGGCTGTAGGGAACTAAGATACTATTCATAAAGGGCTTGCGTGCAGATTCACTTGCCCCAGTGCACAGGGCAAAAGTAGTAGTTCAAAAAGTGCCTGGACAATATGTAAGGGACATTCATATGTTAATTTTAAAGTTACTGCCTAAGGGGCAAGGGGCTCTCTCTAGGGGTGGAGGCACTGACAGGGGCAATTTTTGTGCCTTGCTTTTATGTTGCTATCACCAGAACATATACAGAGTCCCTGCACTCTGCTGCTGCCCAACTAAAGCCAGCAGGCATGCCTTGACCCTGCACTCTCTTGCTGCCTCCATAAAGCCAGTGGGCACATCTCAACCCCTTCACTCTCCTGCTGCTTTTCCAAAGCCAGTGGGAGCACGGAGTCCACATGGGTGATGCTTCTTGATAACCTGCCTCTGGTGGCCCAGAGGGCTTTCATTTCTGGACCTCATGGGACTGAACTAAGCAGAGATTGTTTTGCAGGCCACCTCACCCCCCTCCATAGCCAGGGCATTGCACAGATGGCAGACTGAAGCATATCCTCACTCTTCTTGTGACCCACTCCTTCGAGACTGGAAGAGATAGCTGTTTTGCCCAATACATAAAAACAAACACAAAGTCAAACAAAATGAAGAGATATTTGGAATATATATTCCAAAGGAAAGAACAAGATAAAACTCCAGGGTTGGGGGGGACACAAAAAACACCTTAAAGAAACAGAGGTAAATAATTTGCTTGATAAGGAATTCAAAACAATAGTCACAGATACTGCAAGAAGAAGGGATGAACACAGAGAGAACTTTAATAGAAAGAGAGAAAATATAAGAAAGTACCAAACAGAAGTCACAGAGCTGAAGAATGTAATAAACTGAAAAATTCACTAGAGGGGTTCAATAGCAGAGTAGATGGAAACAAAAGAAGAGGAATTCACCTAAACAAAATAACAAAAAGAAAAAAAAAAAAAAGAAAAAAGTAAAGGTTCTATACTCAGCAGGAAGTCTGCTTGTCCTCCTCTCCCTCTGCACCTCCCCTGACACCTGCTCACTCGCGGTCACTCGCGCTCTCTCTCAAATCATTTTTAAGGGATGTCTGGGTGGCTTAGTCAGTTAAGTGACTGCATTCAGCTCAGGTCATGAACCCAGGGTCCTGGGATTGAGTTGTGCATGGGGCTTCTTGCTCAGAAGGGAGCCTGCTTCTCCCTCTACCTGTTGCTCCCTCCGCTTGTGGTCTCTCTGTCTCTTTCTCTCTAACAAATAAGTAAAATCTTTAGAAAAATAAATCTTTTAGAAAAAAGACTGTAATAAAAGAAAAAAAATGGGCAATACATAATGATAAAGAGGTCAGTCCAGCAAGAAGACATATTATTTATAAATATTTAGGTACCCAACATAGGAGTACCTAAATACATAAAACAAATATTAATAGACCTAAAGGGAGAAATTGAAGGCAAGTCAATAACAGTAAGGGACTTAAGTCCCTGCTTACATTAATGGACAGATTATCAAGACAGAAAATCAACAAAGAAACATTAGTCTTGAATGATACATTAGACCAGAAAGACATAATAGATCATATAGTACATTTTACCCCAAAGCAGCGGAGTTCTTAAGTGCACATGAAACATTCTCCAGGAGAGATTATATATTGGGCCACAATACAAGCCTCTATAAATTTAAAAAGATTGAAATACAAGCCTCAATAAATTTAAAAAGATTTTAAGCATTTTTTTACAACCAAAATGGTATGAAACTAGAAATCAATTACAAGAGAAAGCTAGAAAAATCACAAATATGTAGTGATTAAACAACATGCTGCTGAACAACCAATAATAGATCATGAAGAAATCAAAGAAGAAATATAATACTTTGAGACAAATGAAAATTAAAATACAATAAACCAAAATCTATGGGATGTAGCAAAAGCAGTTTTAAGAGGGAAGTTCATAGTGATATAGGCCTATCTCTAGAAACAAGAAAATTCTCAATCTAAACTTACACTTAAAGAAACTAGAAAAAGGAGAGCAAACAATACCCAAAGTCAGAAAAATGAAAGAAATAAAAGATCAGGGCAGACATAAATGGAGTAGAGACTAAAAATACAGTAAAAAAAGATGAATGGAACTAAGAGATGGTTCTTAGAAAAGATAAACAAAATGACAAAACTTTAGCTAGATTCACCAAGGAAAAAGAGGGCCCATATAAATAAAATCAGAAATAAAAGAGAGAAGTTACAACTAATATTATAGAAATACAAAAGATCACAAGAAACTACTATGAACAATTTTACACCCACACAAATTGTACACCTAGAAAAAAAATGGATACATTCCTAGAAACCTATAACCTTCCAAAACTGAATCAGAAGAAATATAAAATCTGAATAGATAAATTTCTAGTAAGAATATTAGTAATCTAGTAATTATAATAGACAAATTGATAATAAGGATAATTATTAGTAATTAACCTTATTAATAATGCCCTTATTAATAATTAATAACAGTAATCCTAATTAATAAAGATAAATTGATCATTATAATAGACAAATTGATAATTATAATAGACAAATTGCTAGTGAGGATATCAGTAATCAGAAACCTATCAACAAATCAAAGCCCAGGACCAGATGGGTTCACTGATGAATTCTACCAAACATTCAAAGAAGATTTAATATCTCTTTCTCAAAATCTTTCAAAATTTGAAGAGAAAAGAGTTCTTCTAAACTGCTTTTATGAAGCAACATTACCTTGATATCAAAATTGTACAAAGACACCCCCCAAAAAAGAGAAAATTATAGGCCAGTATCCCTGATGAACAATGATGCAAATATCCTCAACAAAATATTAGCACACTAAATTCAACAATGCAGTAAAATAATCCTATATCATGATTAAGCAGGATTTATTACCATGATGCAGGGATGGTTCAACATGTGCAAATCAAAGTGATCTACCACATTAACCAAATGAAGGATAAAAATCATACAAACATCTCAATAGATGCGGAAAATGCACTTGACAAAATTCAATATCCATTTATGATTAAACCTCTCAACAAAGTATGTATAAAGGAAATGAATATCAACATAGTAAAGGCCATATGTGACAAGCCCATAGCTAACATCTTTACTCTAGCGTCAGGAACACAACAAGGATGCCCATTCTCACCACTTTTATTCAACATAGTAATAAAAATTTTAGTCACAACAATTAAACAAGAAAAGGAAATAAAAAGTATCCAACTTGGAAAGGAAGAAGTAAAACTGTCACTCTTTGTGGATGACATGATTTCATATATAGAAAACTCTAAAGACTACCAAAAAACTGTTAAAACTAATAAATGAACTCAGTCAAGTTAGAGAGTGCAAAATCAATATACAAAAATCTGTTGTTTTTATACATTAATAATTAACTATTAGAAGAGAAAGTAGGAAAATAACCATTATCAAAATAAAATAACTAGGAATAAATTTAACCAAGGAGGTGAAAGATATGTACACTGAAAACTAGGACACGGATGAAAGAAACTGAAGATGATACAAATAAATGGAATAATATTCCATGCTCATGGATTGTAAGAATTAATATTGTTAGTGTCCATACCCAAAGCAATCTTCGTATTCAATGCAATCCCTATCAAAATTCCAGTGACCTTTTTCATAGCAATAGAAGAAATAGTCCTAAAATTTGTACGGAACTGCAAAAGATCCTGAATAATCAGTACAATATTGAGAGAGAAAAACAAAACTGGAAATATCATGCTTCCTGATTTCAAACTGTATTACAATGCTGTAGTAATCAAAACAGTATGATATTCACATGGAAAAAAGACGCATAGATCATGGAATAGAATAGAGAGCCCAACAATACATAAGAGATCCCATACATGTATGGTCAGCTAGTTTATGAAAAAGGAACCTATAACATGCATTGGGAAAGGACAGTCTCTTCAGTAAATGGTATTGGGAAACTGGACAGCCACGTGCAAAGGAATGAAACTAGACTACCATCTTACACTATACATAAGAATTAATTAAAAAATGGATAAAAGACTTGAATGTGAGACCTAAAATTATAAAATTCCTATAAGAAAACATAGGTAGTTAACTCCTTGTTATTAGTCTTGGCTGTGGTTTATTGGATCTGACTCCAAAAGCAAAGGCAACAAAAGAAAAAATAAACAGATAAGACTATATCAAACTAAAAGCATCTACCCAGCACAGAAAACCATCAACAAAATGAAAAAGCAACCTTTTGAAAGGAGAAAATATTTGCAACTCATACATTTGATAGGAGGTTAATATCCAAAATGTTAACAACTTGTATGCTTAATAGCCAATATAATCAATTAGAAAATGGACAGAAAAATCTGAATAGACATTTTTCCAAAGATGACCTATAAATAGCCAATAGGCATATGAAAAATGCTCAGTATCACACTAATCATCAAGAAAATACAGATTAAAACCAATAGCCAAGATACGGAGACAATCTAAGTGCCCATCAGTGGATGAATATAGATGTGTATATATATATACACATACGTATATATATATGTGTGTGTGTGTGTGTGTGTATATACACACACATCTATATTCATCCACTGATGGGATGAATATATGATAGGATGATATATATATATGTATATGTATACGTATGTATATGTGTGTGTATATATATATATATATGAGTACTACTCAGTCATAAAAATATTTGCCATTTACAACAACGTAGATGGACATTGACAGTATTAACGTTAAATGAAATAAGTCAGCCAAAGAAAAACAAATACTGTATGATGATTTCACATATATGTGGAATCTAAGAAACAAAATGAAATGTATAGATACAGAAAACAGAATGGGAAGAGGTTTTGGGGTAGGTGAAATGTGTGAAGGGAATCAAGGGGTACAAACTTGCTGGTATAAAATAAATAAGCCATAAAGATGAAACATTCAACACAGTGAGTATAAGCAATAATATTGTGTGCCTATTTGAAAGTTGCCAAGAGAGTAAATCTTAAAAGTTCTTATCATGGGGGGGAAAAAGTGTAACTGCGTGGTGATGGATGGTAACTAGACTTGTTGTGGTGATCACCTCCCATTTCACAGGGCTTACAAATATTGAATAATTTTTATACATGTGAAACTAACTTAATGTGTAAGCATACCTCAATAAAATGTATTTAATAATATTCTGAAGTACATTTGTTTTAGTCAACAATGTATTTTTAATATCTTTTAATTTTGCCACATCTATGGTTTGTGTTCATTCATATGAGGCATTCCTTGTATGAATATATAAAATTGTCAGGCACAGGTAAGCCAGCAGTGGTAGAGCTTAAAATCTGCCCAAGCTACTCCTCATCAAGTCCAAGCATCAGTCCAGAAGAGGGGTGCTTTTTTGTTGTTGTCCACTTAGAAGGAAGATTCTTGAATTTTATGCACAGGTGTCATATGAGGTGTGAAATGAATGGGGCTGATTCCATAACTGGCTTATTTATTTTCCTGTCCATAAGTTTTTAAATTAGGTTTTGCCAGATTTTTGCTTTTGTTTTGAGGAACAATGGTTTTATGAAATATCTCATATAGGTGTCCATGTGCATGCTTTCTTTTCACGTGTGAACATCTGTAGGGTGTAATTGCTGGGCAATAAGCTATGCAAATGTTCAACATTACAAGAAAATATCAAATTAACATTTACTAATTTGTATTTCCATCAACAGTTTGTGAACATTCCCATTGTGCTGTAACTTTGCCAGCTGTGGTGCTGTTAATGCTTTTAATTTTTGCCAACTATTTAATTGTACCATGATTTTATAAGTTGATTGGTCATCCTGTTAGTTCCGTGAAAAATGCACTGAATTTTTTAATAGGACTCAATTTAGTCTAGAGATCATTATAGGGGAAATCAGTAATAGTATGATATTTAGGTGACCAAGAAAGTAATAAATCTTCTTTTTGTGCTTCTTTATTGTCACTGCTCTAAAGTTTTAGGATTTTCTCCATAAAGATCTTGCATACCATTCATTAGATTCATTTATGTGTACCTAATATTTAGTCACCTTTATTTATATACATTTTCTTTTTTCATGATTTTAAAAATTGCATTTTAACTTTTGCTCTTATATAAAATATAATAATTGACCCGGGAAAATGATCTTATGTCCATCAACTTTGCTAAACTCTTACTTATTCTGGTATCTTTAGAGTTTTCTAAATAGACAGCCCCCTGAAAATTTGTTAATGACTAACAATATGATTCTTGTCTAGATTTTCAATATATTCAACTTTATTTTTCTTTTTGTCACATAGCTAGGCACGTTTATAGTACAATTAAACAGAAGTGGTGAAATTTGGCATTTTTCTCTAGCCCTGAATTTTCAAATCAAGTGTTCCTTTCTTCTTGACTACCAAGAATTATTTTCTTTATTACAAACTTACCAGGTCTTATTTTATTTTGATCTTGTTTTATAAATATAAATGCAGTGCTACTAGGTGCCAATCCTTTTATAAGTTTTTATATACATTAACTCATTTTTTCAATATTCAAGTTAGTTAACATAGAGTATAGTAGTATTGCTTTCATGAGTAGAATTCAGTGATTCATCACTTACATATAACACCCAGTGTTCATCCCAACAAGTGCCCTCCTTAACACCCATCACCTATTGTACTCAGTCCCCCACCCACCACCCCTCCAGCAACCCTCAGTTTGTTCTCTATAGTTAAGAGTCTTTTAGGGTTTGCCTCCCTCTGTTTTTTGTCTTATTTTAATTTTCTTTTCTTTCCCCTATGTCATCTGTTTTCTTAAATTCCCCACTTGAGTGAAATCATATGGTATTTGTCTTTTTCTGACTGATTTATTTTGCTTAGCATAATACATTCTAATCCATTCACGTTCTTTTAAAAGGCAAGATTTTGTTCTTTTGATGGTTGAATAATATTCAACTGTATATGTATTCATTCATCAGTCAATGGACGTTTGGTCTTTTTCCATAATTTGACTATTATTGATAGATTGCTGTAAACATTGGGGTGCATGTGCTCCTTCAAATCAATATTTTTGTATCTCTTGGATAAATACCTAGTAGTGCAATTACTGCGTTGTAGGGTAGTTCTAATTTTGAACTTTTTGAGTACCTCCATATTGCTTTCCAGAGTGGCTGCACCAGTTTTCCTTCCTACAAACAGTCCAAAAGGGTTCCCTTTCTCCACATCCTTGCCAATATGTGTGGTTTCCTGAGTTGTTAATTTTAGCTATTCTGGCAGGTGTGAGGTAATATATCACTTTGGTTTTGATTTGATGTTGAGCAATTTTTCATGTGTCTGATAGCCATTTTTATGTCTTCAGAGAAATATCTGTTCATGTTTTCTTCCCATTTCTTAACTGGATTATTTTTTGGTTGTTAATTTTGTTGAGTTTCTTATAGAGTCTGTATAATAACCCTTTATCTGATGTGTCAATTGCAAATATCTTCTCCAATTCTGTTAGTTACTTAATTTTTCTGGTTGTTTCCTTTGCTGTGCAGAAGCTTTTTTTCTTGATGAGGTCCCAATAGTTCATTTTTGCTTTTGTTTTCCTTGACTCCAAAGATGTGCCCAGTAAAGAAGTTGCTATAGCCAGATTAAGGAGTTTACTTCCTTTTTTCTCCTCTAGGATTTTGATAGTTTCCTGTCTCACATTTAACTCATCCATTTTGAGTCTATTTTTGTGTATGAGAAAGTAGTCTAGTTTCATTCTTCTACATGTTGTCAATCAGTCTTCCCAACACCATTTACTGAAGAGACTGTCTTTTGATTTTAAGATTTTATATATTCAGGAGAGACAGAGTGTGTATGAGCAGTGAGGAGGAGATCAAGACTGCACTGAATGTGAAGATTGCTTCTGATAGTATAGACATTTTAATAAAATTTGTTCTTTCAACCTGTGAGCATGGAATGTTTTTCCATTTTTGGGGTCTTCTTCAATTCCATTCATAAGTGTTCTATAATTTTCAGATTACAGATCTTTTACCTCTTCGGTTAAGTTTATCCCTAGGTATCTTATGGTTTCTGGTGCAATTGTAAATGGGATTGATTCCTTTATTTCTTTTTCTGCTGCTTCATTATTAGTATATAGAAATGTAACAGATTACTGTATACTGATTTTATATCCTGTAGCTGAAAGTTTGACTTCTTTCTTGCCAAAGTGGAAGCCTTTTATTTCTTTTTGTTTGGTTGCTAAGGCTAGGACTTCCAGCAGTGTGTTGAACAACAGTGTTTAGGATGATATTAGCTGTGGGTCTTTCATACATAAACTTTATGATGGTGAGGTGTATTCCTTCTATCCTTACTTTTTTGAGGGTTTTTATCAAGAAAGGATGCTGTATTTTGTCAAATGCTTTTTTTTTTCCATTTATTGAGAGCATCATATGATTCTTACCCTTTCTTTTATTAATGTGGTGTGTCATGTTGATTTGTTTGGGATATTGAACCATCCCTGTAGCCCAGGAATAAATCCCACTTGATCATGGTGAGTAATCATTTTAATGTACTGTTGGATCCTATTAGCTAGTATCTTGTTGAGAGTTTTTATATCTGTGTTCATCAGGGATATTGATCTGTAATTGTCTTTTTTAGTGGAGTCTTTGGTTTTGAAATAAATACAATGCTGGCCTTGTAGAATGAATTTGGAAGTTTTCCTTCCATTTCTGTTTTTTGGAATAGCTTCAGAAGAGTAGGTATTAACTCTTCTTCATATGTTTGGTGGAATTCCTTTGGGAAGCCGTCCAGCCCTGGACTCTTGTTTGTTGGGAGATTTTTGGTTACTGATGCAATTTCTTTGCTGCTTATGGGTCTGTTCAAATTTTCTATTTCTTCTATTTCAGTTTGAGAGTTTATATGTTTTTAGGAATGTATTGATTTCTTCCAAAATGCCTAATTTTTTGGGCTCAATAAACGTATTAGCTATGGCTATTATAAATTAAGGACTACAGATACACCAATTTACCTTACAGAGGTGTCCCAAAATTGAAATTAAATAAATTTATTTTTAAGCCAGTTTAAAAACTGTGGACTAAGTAAAATGAAATACCATCATTTTTGTGTTGCTTTGCATACAACCATTATTGGATAGGAAACCTTTCTTACTTCCTGTTTTCCTGAAAATTTCATTCCTAGGACAACATCTTTAGTATATGGTTATATGGTTTCTGCTTAGCTGCTTCCAGTGTAGAGAATCTCCCAAACTATCATAGCAATCTATTCTATTATAGAATATATTAGAAAAATTTTCTTCATTTTAATTTATCATATGCTTATTCACAACATACACTAATTATTCTTTTTTTAATATTTCATTTATTTATTAGAGAGAGAGAGAGCAAGCGAGTGAGAGAGAGAGAGTGTGAGCTGGTGCAAGAGGCAGAAGGAGAGGGAGAAACAGGCTCCCTGCTGAGCAGAGAGCCCGATGCGGGGCTCTATCCCAGGACCCTCGGATCATGACCTGAGCCAAAGGCAGATGCTTAACCGACTGAGCCACCCAGGCGCCCCTACACTAATTATTCTTAGTTCTAATCTTATAGTCACATAAAAAAATAGCAGTCAGCATGTATTCTGGTTACTATTAATGGTTAGCAAACCACACCAAAACCTAGCAGTGTGAAACTGGCATTAATTTTTGCATACAGATTTGTGAGTCAGGAATTTGAGGAGTGTTTACTGGGCATGCTTTTTATTCCCTGTGGGTGGGCTGGTCTGGGGAGTCTAAGATGACATTATTTACATATCAGGTACATTAGTGGGGATCAATTGGACTGTATATGTGTGTGTGTGTGTGTGTGTATACATATATATATACACACACATATATATGTGTGTGTATATATATATGTATACACATATATATATATACACACTCTCTAGCATGGTGGTCTCAGGGTATAGTTGGACTTCTCGCATGGTAACTGGCTTCACTCAGAGCAAACATCCCAAGAGCATCAAGTTACATGGCTTTTTCTTACTTTCTCTCAGAAGCCACTTAATGCTATACTCCATTAGTCAAAGCAGTCACAAGCTCACACAGATTAAAAGCAAGAGAACTTTGCCTTTCAATGAGAGGTGTATAAATAATGGGAGAAGGACATACTTTAATACCACTACATTTGATTTTTTTAGTATGCTTCTAGCTGAGGGATCTCAGCCCTTAGAATAGAAAAAGCTCTGCGTATGGCAAAGAGGTTTATAAAACACTGTTTAGAATGAGTTCTAAGTCATAACCTAAGGGGCTAGAGATGACTGCCTATCAGCTGGTCCTCTTTGGAATGAATCATTCCTTGTCAGATGAGACTCTGGACAGTAGCAGCCATAATTCTTGTCTATCTATTTGATAAATGAAATCTTCAGAGCAAAACTGTTGTGGTATTGTTTTGCATATAAATAACATTCAAAAACCTGACTGGAAACAAAGCAATCTTAAGATTACTTATATTAACCAAATAAAAACAGGAAGTAGAGACACAGACTCATTTTTCCTAATTATAATTGCAAATATGCTTGCTTAGGATTTTGCTTATGATGTCCAGAATTTAGGAACCTCAGCAACTAAAACTGGAAATGTCTGTGTCCTAAAATGTAGATCCTTTTTCGGTTATCACATAATAGAAATGCCTAACAATTGTTACATCAGCTCTCTATTTCTCCCCAGGCTTCCACGAAGGCAGGCTAATTGCCAAAAAAAGATTAGTATCTTATAATGTCGGTTTGGGCTGGAATATGAAAACAAATTAAGTTGGTAACCATAAAGGCATTAGAATCCACGTTGACAGAGATCATCAGAGGTGTTGTTTTTTTTTTTTTTTCTTGTTTTTTTTTCTTGTTTTTTTTTTCTTGTTTTTTTTTTCTTGTTTTGTTGTTGTTGTTGTTGTTGTTGTTGTTGTTGTTTTTGAGAAACTGAGTGGGAACATTTTATATGACTCTTCTCATTATTAAGTGGTGGCTTAATTAAAAGAAATATCACTATTGTACCGGCTAAAATAAATCTGCAGCCAGATGGGATTTATGGGCTTCAACTTTGCGACTTTTTTCTGGAGCATCATATTCGTAAAAAGAAGAAAAAAATCCCTCTTTCTTTTCAAGGCTGCATAGTGAATATCTGTGTCTCCTTTTGCCCCCACACATGTATAAACTTGCCTTCCCACCCATGAGTTGGAGAAAAGTTCTCACTGTTTACCAGCTCTTCTAAGGACATGTTTCTCAATAGGGTCACAGAATTTTAAGTTTCAGTGGGATTCTGTGCAAGTCGAGTTGTATATGGAGTATAAACATCTGTCTAGTTGGGGAGAGAGCATACTCACTTCACTTATGCCCTTCATTAACTTTCTGAGGTAGGGTTTATTGTTTTGGAAACTCTGGGTTAATGTGAATATGGTACATGATGATTTCATTTATATAGAGTGTAATATAATAAGCCCATATACAAGCTATGATGTTGTGATTCCCAAACAGTATACAAATATTTAATTCATGTGCATGGCTGTGTGTGATAGTCTAGGCAAGAGACATGGGAAGTGCAGACAACTCACATTAATTGAATGCTTAGTATGTTCCAACACTTTTTTTCTGTTCAATCCATTTTACAATTAGAAAACAAATCTCACAGTTGGCATAGTTTAAAAATACGCGTAGGGGTGCCTGGGTGGCTCAGCAGGTTAAAGCCTCTGCCTTCAGCTCAGGTCATGATCTCAGGGTCCGGGATCCAGCCCTGCATCGGGCTCTCTACTCAGCGGGGAGCCTGCTTCCTCCTCTCTCTCTCTCTGCCTGCCTCGCTGTCTACTTGTGATCTCTGTCTGTCAAATAAATAAATAAAATCTTAAAAAAATTTAAAAAATAAAAATACGCATGAAAAAACTGGCAATACAGTGCCTTGAATGTCCTATATCATGAGTGGTACAAATAGCCCACATCAAGGAAATATTACCTCAGGCAGGCATGATTTGGGATGACTTCACGAAGAGTAAAGCTTCGGAACAGATTTGAATGGTGTAATAGAAGTAACTCTGCAGTTGACAGTATGATAGTCATAGGAAGAACCAAAGAAGAGAATCTTTTCTCCTAAGACCTATCTTCACCAAATTACTATGCAAATAAACTGCTAGATCTTCTGATACCATGAATTATAATATATAAAAATGCATTTTCTTCTGCAGTAGTAGTTTTTTCTTGAGGTTTCAGGAGTAGGGAGGAAGATGGAGGACCTGTAGAATTTTTTTCTTCCTTTGCAGGCCTTCCCAGAAATGTCTCTGAAATCATGTGAGTCATGGAGGGAAGCTTTGCTCCCTTTTTCTGCTCTGTGTAAGTCATTGTAAAGCTCAACAGTGCAGGATATAGGACAATAGGAAAGATTATTTCCAGGGAGTACTAGTAATGATATGGAGCATGAAAATAGTTAAACAGGACAAAAGAAAAACCTCAAACAGATCAATTGGGCAGAGAGCTGATGTGCATATAAAAGAATTCCCATCTGGAAACCAGAGGGTTGAAGTTCTGAAGAAAACTTCAGGGTCCCAGCCAGACAGTGTCTGTCATGCAAAAGGCCTCAGTGATGGAAGGAACAGGAAATGTCATCAAAAAACTAATGAGACTGTCAAGTTTCAGCTAGAATTAGATGAAAGCCTGCTTCACTTGCAGGGGACAGTCCTAGTTAGAAGATGAGGAGCCAGAACAGAGCTTGAAGAATGGGATGTTTAAGATAGATTTTTAAATCTCCTCTTATTCGCCTACACCCTCTATACTACATTTAAGAACAATAACTTCAAAGTATCTGGCAACCCAGAATAGTTGGCGTTTCTCTTTGGAGAATGACTGTTCAAAAAGGTGCCTGGGACCTCCAGTTTCAAGAGGGAAAGTTTACCTGCAACACATATAACTTGGGAAACTGGGGCCTTTATAGGACATAATTGTGGAGGATAATTTCGAAAAGAAATTGTGTGGGTGTGTGTGTGTAAATTTGCTTTTCTTTCTAAACATATTTGAGTATGTTAGTGACCAAAGGGTCCAACAGAGCTTTTTGTGTACATCTTCCTAAGATTTCAGGTTAAAAGCCACATACATATTTGATCTACTTTTGGAATTGTTTAATACCTATATAAATTTCCTATGTGTGCTTTATTTTTTCTAGTCATTATATAAATAATCCAAATAGAAGGTTACTAAAAGTATGTTAATTTGTTATGTTTCCTTTATAATTTACTTGCAAGTGTCCTCAGACACCTTCTCAAAGTATTCATGTTGCCACTATATATACATAGTTTTATATATATATAGTTATATGTTATATATATGACTATATATATATATAGCATGCATATAAATTACATGTTATATATATGTATATGTTTTTGGTATTAATAAATCATAGTTTCACAGAGCTTTAGGCTAGGTCAGATAATGCTTAAAATATTGAAGGGTATTTCTTTCCATAAAAATTTCTGAGGTCAAGCTGTGACCACATTTGCTTTTTTTCCTCTTTGGTCTCCTTTCTGCATCCATAGCTTTCTGCTCTTCTCTGCATCTCATTCCTCTGCAGTGTATTCTGTTACTGATCCCCTCATTGTGATGTCTGTGCTTTCATAAAGCCTTTTTCCCTTGTCAGAATGAAAATTGTTTTGATCCATCATTACCTCTTAGTTTTTGTTGGAGGTATGAATTGTCATTTTTGAGTCTTGTGTCCCATTTATTGTTTTAATGTGAAGTTGGGGGAAAAATGTATTGAAGACTTCTCTCCAGTTCTTCCTTTAACCTTGAGAATTTATAATTTTTGAAATCCATTTTCCTTCTCTTTATACCAACTTTTGAAGTCTTTGTTCTGGCCTTCATCATTTCTCACCAATTATGGTATAGCTCCTAAATTTATCTCCTTTACCCTAGATTCTCTTCTCAAATTTATCATATACCATGGTTCAAAAGAGTAATCATTTTAAAATTCAAATATGATTATGATATGTTCAGTTAAAATCTTCCATGATTTCACATTACCTACATCATAAATACAAATAAAATTGGTAGGTATATAAGGCCTTAAACAGTGTGGTCTGGCCCTCCTTCATCAGACTCCTTTCATTCTTAACAGGCTTCACTGTCTCTTTCCCTATAGTTTCCAGATACTTGAAGGACTCTCCTCATCTGTATGACAACTTTTGTTCCCGAAACATACCCTGGCTTTAATTTAAGAAATCAATAATACATGAGAAAAGAAAGGAGAAACCTTTACCTGTCCTTTATTATATATGCCCTGACGTAGAGTACCATAGACTCTAGTGGTCTGAGAGCCAGCTGAATCCCTTTGCTAGGAAAGTGAGAAAGAATAACTTTGTAAGGCAACTCTTGTAAGGTCAATTCATCCCTTCTCTTTCTTCTTTTCTGGTCAAATATCTAACCCCAAAGATTTTAACTTACTGGGAAAAACTGGAAAGAAAGCAGGTAGAAATTATTGCAAATGTGGAGATGGATTTGATTGGTGATATAGTATATCCAGGCAGGTGAACTCTTCACAGTTAGAATACTGTTGGTGTGACAAAACAAGAAAAACTCTAGCAATGGTTTATCTACATATTTTGTTTTTGTTTTTAACTTTTCCATCAATTCATAATATCAGAGAACCAAGTAGTGGATATGAAAGTTATCTAACAGATCAGAGTTGCAATAGAAGATTATCTTCTAGAGGCAGTTAATTGTTTGCATCTTCTAGCCCTTGAGCTGTAGAACTGAGAAAGAGATTCAAATAATACCCAAAGGCACAGGAAGTAGAGACGAATAATCCTATAAGCAAACACAAGTTTTTAGTCTGGGCTGAACTTTATTGAAAGAGAAATATAAGGAAAGAAAACTAAAATGTGGACTGGAAGGAAAAAATAATGCCATATAAGGGAAATAAAATAGTATCTTACCTTAAAACTAAAGAGGAAATAGATGCCTTTGAAAACAGTATATTTCAGATAGCTAAGAAAATATATTTTATAGCCTTAGGGAAGCTCAATAACAGAAGTATAACAAAATGAAGAACAAAAAACTTGAAATAAAGAATTAGGATAAATTGAAAAATGAATAGATAAGAAAGATCTACTAGAAAATTAACAAAGATCTTTCATTAACTGTCACATTGGGGTGAGTAAGAGGACATAATACTAGATAAAATCAGATTGGATATATTTAGAGAAATCTAAACTAGACTAAAAAAAATAATGAGGCAGAAGATCTGTATTTGAATAGATTGAAGATTTACTACATGCCAAGCTTTATATTAGCATTTACCTGTTAGATCTAATTTACATATTATGTGACAGTTAATCCCAATAATAACTCTGAGAAATAAGCCCTATTACCTTCTTTTATTTACAGATAAGAATATTAGAGTTTAGGCAGTTAACTTGCCCAAGTTTATGCAGATGGCTAGTAGAGGAGCTGTTGACTACAAGTTAGATAAAATGTCATTAACTATTCTTCTTACAAAAAAATAAAATCTCAGGGCTCCTGGATGGCTCAGTGGGTTGAAGCCTCTGCCTTCAGCTCAGGTCATGATCTCAGGGTCCTGGGATGGAGTCCCACATTGGACTCTCTACTTGGCAGGGGTTCTGCTTCCCTCTCTCTGCCTGCCTCTCTGCCTACTTGTGATCTCTGTCTGTCAAATAAACAAATAAAATCTTAAAAAAAATTGTTGAACATATGAATCATCCTTCAGTGAAATAATTTGCAAATATTCAAAATAATACTATATCTGCCATCTTTACATGGAAAAGGATGCTTCAATTAAATATGAGAAACAATACAGAAGACCATGTATACTCTATTACACTCCTTTTGCTTATTTGCTTTTTTAAATTCTTTCCATAGAGATCCTAGATTACTCATGTTAAAGTAAGTAAAATACTGGGAAGAAGATTCTTTGTTTTTCATTACTTTAATGTACTAAAGATCCTGTTCCAAAGGATCTTCTTCCTCTTCTGATAACATCACTCTATATCAATCATACCAAAGACAGTTACAAAAGAGAGATGACAGCAGGACTATCTGGAAGGAACTGGAACCATTTATTAAATGCAGTCTCCACCACAGTTGCCACCTGAGGCTAAAATGGAAGAGTAGAAATACCGCAAAGACCCCCTTTTTCCATCCTCAACTTGCTCTGCCTACAGCTGCCAGGAGTCTAATGCAGACAGAAGCCAGGTGATGTGGAAGTCTGAGGTTCAGTAGCACAGGAAAGTTAAGAACTAGATCTAAGGGAAAGCAAGATACCAAGCCCATGGGTAGAAGCTACTTTAAGTTCTCTACAAATCACCATCATTGAGAAGTGCCTGGACTGAGAGGTGCTCTTATCAACAGTAACCAAAACAAAAAATACAAAGAATAAAATTTTAAAAAGATATTAGATGAGATGAAGAAAACTTCAGAACTTAGTATGATTCAGAAAACAAATAAAACCTTTAATCAACAAATGCTCTATTCCTGAATAAAAACCTCAATATTTATTTTAAAAAATTTGTTTAAATATTTTATTTATTTATTTGACACAGAGAGAGAGAGATCACAAGTAGGCAGAGAGTCAGACAGAGAAAGAGGGGGAGTCAGGCTCCCTGCAAAGCAGAGAGGCCAATGTGGGACTCGATCCCATGACCCTGAGATCATGACCTAAGTCGAAGGCAGAGGCTTAACCTTCTGAATCACCTAGGTGCCCCTAAAAATTTCTATTTACTATATAATTACTTATGATTTGAAGTCAGTACCAATTATAATGAATGACTATTTTATTGTTTGGGAGAATATACTGAAAGTACTTAGAAAAAGGAATAATGGGGGGATGATGGAAGAGGCTTATAAAAGTAGACTTCACAATATGTTAACAAAAGTTATAATTAAATTGGGGTATATTAGATGCAGAAATCAACTGAAAAATTTAGAGTACATTTTATTACATATGAAACAATGTTACCTTAAAAAATTGGCAAACCAAATGTATAGAGGGATGTAATAAGCGATGCTATGAAAAAATGGGTAATCTTAAAAATTAATAACAAATCTAATGTACTAGTCTGCTTTGGGCTATTTTAACAAAATACCAAAACCTGTGTAGCTTAAAGGACAGAGATTTATTTCTCATAGTTGGTGAGTCTGGGAAATTGAAGATCAAGGGGCAGGCCTATTCCATTTCTGGTGAGAGCTCTCTTCCAGGCTTGTAGAGCCACCTTCTCCATGTCCTCACATGAGGGATAAATGCTTTGCTATCTCCTCCTTTTCTTATATAGACATCAGCCCTATTAAATGAAGGTCTCACCATTAGACTTCACTTAACCTTTGTCATCTCTTCACAGGCCCTATCTCCATATATGGTCGATTTAGGGGCTAGGGGTTCAACATACAGGTTTTCAGGAGACACAAACATTCAGCACATAACATGTGGTTAAGGGGTAAATAAAGCAAAAATGATGTAGTCAAATACAAAAAAAATGTGCCTGATCTTGCAGTAAGAAAGTCCATAATCATGTTAAGGATGAAACATAAGGAAAAGCTCAATATAATTTAATAAATTAACAGATAAGATTTCTAGGTGGTAAAATTTTGGTTGTTAATGTTATTCTTTCAGCTTTGTATAATTTCTATTTTCTCCATTAGATTTGAATAAATTTTATAATTTAACCAAGCATTTGGAGATGAGGGTTGTTATAGGAATTGCATGAATGAATTAATCTAAATGCCTTAGGAAATGCCTAGCATATAGTAAGAGCTCAATAAGTACTAAGTATTAACCAACGTTTAGTTGTCCATAAGTTTAAAACTAATGAAAGGTAAGCATATTTTAATAAGATTATTTTTAGAGCAATTTTAGAATTATAGCAAGATTGAGAGGAGGTGTGGAGATTTCCCACATGCTCCCTCCCCCGCACAAGCATAGCCTTCCCCAACATCACTTATCAGAATAATCTTTTTTTTTGGGGGGGGGGGGGTGGGAACACATCTTAACCACACATGATTTACCTTAAGGTAACTTGCTTTACCTTACCTTCTTGGTGCTGTATATTCTATGGGTTTGGACAAATGTATAATGACATATATCCATCATTATAATATACAGAGTATATTCACTGCCCTAAATATCCTCTCTGCATTGCCGATTTGTCCCCACCCACCACACTACACCCCTAGTGATCACTAATATTATCATCTTCATAATTTTGTCTACTATAGAATGTTGGATAGTTGGAATCAGCATGTGTAGCCTTTTCAGATTGGCTTCCTTTCACTTTGTAAAATGCATTTAAATTTCCTCAGTGTCTTTTCATGGCTTGATAGCTCATTTTATTTAGAACTGAATAATATTTCCTTATCTGATTACACCAGTTTATTTACCCATTTCTATGCTGAAGGATATCTTCATTCTTCCGAGTATTCCAATGACAAATTAAGCTGCTATAAATATCTGTTTGCAGGTGTTTTGTTTTATTTTGGTGGATCTAAGTTTTCAACTCCTTTGGGTAAATAACAAGGAGCATGTTTGCTGGGTTGTGTGGTAAAGAGTATGACTGATTTTTAAGAAATCACCGAACTTTGCTGTGGGTCTTTCATAGATCGATTTTATGAAGTTGAGGAATGTTCCCTCTATCCCTATACTTTGAAGCGTTTTAATCAGGAGTGGATGCTGGATTTTGTCAAATGCTTTTTCTGCATCAATTGAGAGGACCATGTAGTTCTCTCTTCTCTTATTAATTTGTTCTATCACATTGATTGATTTGCAAATGTGAAACCATCCTTGTAGCCCAGGAATGAATCCCACCTGGTCATGGTGGATAATCTTTTTAATGGGCTGTTGGATCCTGTTTGCTAGGATCTTGTTGAGAATCTTAGCATCCATATTCATCAGTGATATTGGTCTGAAATTCTCCTTTTTGGTAGGGTCTTTGCCTGGTTTGGGGATCAAGGTAATGCTGGCTTCATGAAAAGAGTCTGGAAATTTTCCTTCTGCTTCAATTTTTTGAAACAGCTTCAGGAGAATAGGTGTTATTTCTTCTTTGAAAGTTTGGTAGAATTCCCCAGGGAATCCATCAGGTCCTGGGCTCTTGTTTTTTGCGAGGTTTTTGATCACTGCTTCAAACTCATTACTTGATATCAGTCTATTCAGGTTGTCAATTTCTTCCTGGTTCAATTTTGGGAGTTTATAGTTTTCCAGGAATGTATCCATTTCATCTAGGTTGCTTAGCTTATTGGCATATAACAGCCTCAACAACTTCTTTCAAGATATGTCTCCAAAGGCAAAGGAAACAAAAGCAAAAATGAACTTTTGGGAGTTCATCAAAATCAAAAGCTTCTGCACAGCAAAGGAAACAGTCAACAAACCAAAGAGGCAACCCACGGAATGGGAGAAGATATTTGCAAATGACAGTACAGAAAAAAGGTTGATATCCAGGATCTATAAAGAACTCCTCAAACTCAACACACACAAAACAGACAATCATATAAAGAAATGGGCAGAAGATATGAACAGACACTTCTCTGATGAAGATATACAAATGGCTATCAGACACATGAAAAAATGTTCATCATCACTAGCCATCAGGGAGATTCAAATTAAAACCACATTGAGATACCACCTTACACCACTTAGAATGGCCAAAATTAACAAGACAGGAAACAACATGTGTTGGAGGGGATGTGGAGAAAGGGGAACCCTCTTACACTGTTGGTGGGAATGCAAGTTGGTGTAGCCACTTTGGAGAACAGTGTGGAGATTCCTCAAGAAATTAAAAATAGAGCTTCCCTATGACCCTGCAATTGCACTACTGTGTATTTACCCCAAAGATACAGATGTAGTGAAAAGAAGGGCCATCTGTACCCCAATGTTTATAGCAGCAATGGCCACGGTCGCCAAACTGTGGAAAGAACCAAGATGCCCTTCAATGGACGAATGGATAAGGAAGATGTGGTCCATATACACTATGGAGTATTGTGCCTCCATCAGAAAGGATGAATATCTAATTTTTGTAGCAACATGGACGGGACTAGAAGAGATTATGCTGAGTGAAATAAGTCAAGCAGAGAGAGTCGATTATCATATGGTTTCGCTTATTTGTGGAGCATAACAAATAGCATGGAGGACAAGGGGAGTTAGAGAGGAGAAGGGAGTTGAGGGAAATTGGAAGGGGAGGTGAACCATGAGAGACTATGGACTCTGAAAAACAATCTGAGGGTTTTGAAGGGGCAGGAGTTTGGAGGTTGGGGGAACCAGGTGGTGGGTATTGGAGAGGGCATGGATTGCATGGAGCACTGGGTGTGGTTCAAAAACAATGAATACTGTTACGCTGAATAGAAATAAAAAATTAAAAAAAAAAAAAAAGATATCACCAAACTGTCTTCTAAAGTAGCTGTATCACTTTGCAGTTTCATCAGCATTGTGTGAGTATTCCTTTGGTCCAAGTTCTCACAAGCATTTGGTGTTATCAGTGTTTCGAATTTTGACCATTCTTATAGGTATGTAGTGGTATCTTGTTTTAATTTGCATTTCCCTAATAACATATGATGTGTAGCACCTTTTCATATGCTTATTTGCTAGTTTCTGTCTTCTTCTTTAAGATGTCATAATAAATACTTTTTAGTGGAGTTGATTAATTTTTGGTATTCTTTTTTTTAAATTTAATTTATTTTATTTTTTTGTGTTCCAAACTTCATTATTTATGCACCACACCTATGCTTCATGCAATACGTGCCCTCCTTAATACCCACCACCAGGCTCACCAATTCCTCACACCCCTCCCCGCCAAAACCCTCAGTATGTTTCTCAGAGTCCACAGATTCTCATGGCTTGTTTCCTCCAACTCACTTCTCCTTTCCATCTTCCAATGCTCTCCATGTTATTTCTTATACTCCACAAGTAAATGAAATAATATGATAATTTACTGTCTCTGCTGGACTTATTTCACTCAGCTTAATCACCTCTAGTCCCATCCATGTTGATACGAAAGTTGGGTATTCATCTTTTCTGATGGACCATATCTTCTTTATCCATTCCTCTGTTGAAGGGCATCTTGGTTCTTTCCACAGTTTGGTGACCGTGGTCATTACTGCTATGAACATTGGGGTACAGATAGCCCTTCTTTTCATGACATCTGTATCTTTGGGGTAAATATCCAGTAGTGCAATTGCAGGGTTATAGGGAAGCTCTATTTTTAATTTCTTAAGGAATCTCCACACTATTTTCCAAAGTGGCTACACCAACTTGCATTCCCACCAACAGTGTAAGAGGTTTCATCCTTCTCTACATCCTCTCTAACACTTGTTTTGTGTCTTGTTAATTTTGGCCATCTAACTGGTGTAAGGTGGTATCTCAATGTGGTTTTGATTTGAATCTCCCTGATGGCTAATGATGAAGAACATTTTTTCATGTGTCTGTTAGGTATTTGTATGTCTTCTTTGGAGAAGTGTCTGTTCATGTCTTCTACCCATTTTTTGACGTGATTATCTGCTTTGTCTTTGTTGAGTTTGAGGAGTTCTTTACAGATCTTTGATATCAGCCCTTTGTCTGTAATGTCATTTGTGAATATCTTCTCCCATTCCGTGGCTTGCCTCTTGGCTGTGCAGAAGCTTTTGATCTTGATGAAGTCCTAAAAGTTCATTTCTGCTTTTGTTTTCTTTGCCTTTGGAAAGAAGTTGCTGTGGCCAATGTCTAAGAGGTTATTGCCTATGTTCTCCTCTATGTTATTGATAGATCTCTGCTTCACACTGAGGTCTTTTATCCATTTCGAGTTTGTCTTTGTGTATGATGTAAGAGAATGGTCGAGTTTCATTCTTCCATACATAGCTGTCTAATTTTCCCAGCACCATTTATTGAAGAGACTGTCTTTTTTCCACTGTATATTTTTTTCCTGCTTTGTCAAAGATTATTTGACCATAGAGTTGAGGGTCCATATCTGGGATCTCTACTCTGTTCCACTGGTCTATCTGTCTGTTTTTGTGCCAGTACCATGCTGTCTTGGTGATCAAAACTTTGTAGGAAAGCTTGAAATCAGGCAACATGATACCCCCAGTTTTGTTTTTCTTTTTCAACATTTCCTTAGCAATTCAGGGTCTCTTCTGGTTCCATACACATTTTAGGATTGTTTGTTCCAGCTCTTTGAAAAAGTGTGGGTGGAATTTTGATTGGAATGGCATTGAAAGTATAGATTGCAATATAGACACCTTAACAATGTTTATTCTTCCGATCCATGAGCATGGAATGGTCTTCCATCTTTTTGTGTCTTCTTCAATTTCTTTCACAAGTGTTCTGTGGTTCCTTGAGTATAGATCATTTACCTCTTTGGTTAGGTTTATTCCCAGGTATCTTATAGTTCTTGATTCTATAGTAAATGGAATCAATTCTCTCATTTCCCTTTCTGTATTTTCATTGTTAGTGTATAGGAAAGCAACTGATTTCTGTACATTGATTTTGTATCCTGCCACATTGCTGAATTGCTGTATGAGTTCCAGTAGTTTGGGGTGAAGTCATTTGAGTTTTCAATATAGAATATCATGTCATCTTCAAAGAGAGAGAGTTTGACTTCTTCATTACCAATTTGAATACCTTTGATTTCTTTTTGTTGTCTGATTATTGTTGCTAGGACTTCTAGTACTATGTTGAACAAGAGTGGCGAGAGTGGACATCCTTGTCGTGTTCCTGATCTCAAAGAGAAGGCTGTCAGATGTCCCCATTGAAGATGATATTCACTGTGGGTTTTTCATAGATAGATTTTATGAAGTTGAGGAATGTTCCCTCTATCCCTATACTTTGAAGCATTTTAATCAGGAACGGATGCTGTATTTTGTCAAATTCTTTGTCTGCATCAATTGAGAGGTCCATGTGCTGCTTCTTTCTTCTCATATTGATTTGTTCTATCACATTGATTGATTTGTGAATGTTGAACCACCCTTGCATCCCATAGATAAATCCCACCTGGTCATTGTGGATAATCTTTTTAATGTATGGTTGGATCCTATTAGCTAGGATCTTGTTGAGAATCTTAGCATCCATATTCATCAGGGATACTGGTCTGAAATTAAGTTTTTTGGTGGGGTCTTTGCCTGGTTTGGGCATCAGGGTAATGCTGGCTTCATAAAAAGAGTCTGGAAGTTTTCCTTGTATTTCTTTTTTCTTTTCTTTTCTTTTCTTTCTTTCTTTCTTTTTTTTTTTTTTTTTAAACAGCTTCAGGAGAATAGGTGTTATTTCATCTTTGAATATTTGATAGAATTCTCCAGAGAATCCATCAGGATCACTGCTTCGATCTCATTACTAGATATGGGTCTATTCAGGTTGTCAGTTTCTTCCTGATTCAGTTTTGGAAGTTTATAAGTTTCCAGGAATGCATCCAATTTGTCTATGTGCTTAACTTATTGGCATATAACTGTTGATAATGATTTCTGATGATTGTTTCTATTTCCTTGGTGTTAGTTGTGATCTCTCCCTTTTCATTCATGATTTTATTAATTTGGTCCTCTCTCTTTTCTTTTGGATTAGTTTGGTCAATGGTTTATCGATCTTATTGATTCTTTAAAAAAAAAAAAAACAGCTTCTAGTTTCGTTGGTGTGTTCTACTTTATCCCTAGTTTCTATCTCATTGATCTCTGCTCTAATCTTGATTATTTCCCTTCTTGTGTGTGGACTTGGCTTAATTTGTTGTTGATTCTCCAGTTCTTTAAGATGTAAAGAAAGCTGGTATATTCTGGATTTTTCAATTGTTTTGAGGGAGGCTTGAATGGCTATGTATTTCTCCCTTCTGACTGCCTTTGCTGTATTCCATAGGTTTTGGAATGAAGTGTCTTTATTCTCATTGGTTTCCATGAAATGTTAAAGTTCTTTGATTTCCTGGTTGACCCAAACATTCTTAAACAAGGTGGTCTTTAGCTTCCAAGTGTTTGAATTCCTTCCAGACTTTTCCTATGGTTGAGTTCCAGGTTCAAAGCATTGTAGTCTGAGAATATGCAGGGAATAATCTCGGTCTTTTGGTATCAGTTGAGCCCTGATTTGTGACCCAGTATGTGCTCTATTCTGGACAAAGTTCCATGTGCACTCAAGAAGAATAAATATTCTGTTGTTTTAGGGTGGAATGTTCTGTATATATCTATGAGGTCCATCTGATCCAATGTTATTGTTTTTCAATGCTCTTGTTTCTTTATTGATTTTTTTGTTTGGATGATCTTTCTATTACTGAGAGTGGTGTGTTAAGATCCCCTACTAGTAATGTACTCATATCAATATGACTCTTTATCTTGATTAACAGTTGTCTTATGTAGTTGGCTGCTCCCGTATTGGGGGCATAAATATTTACAATTGTTAGATCCTCTCAGGGATAGACACTTTAAGAATGATGTAGTGTCCTTCTTTATCTCTGACTACAGTCTTTAGTTTAAAATCTAATTTATCTGATATGAAAATCATTACTCCAGCTTTCTTTTGCAGCCCATTGACATGGAAGATGTTTGTGAGGAGGGGTACCTGGGTGGCTCAGTGGGTTAAAGCCTCTGCTTTTGGCTCTGGTCATGATCCCAGGGTCCTGGGATCGAGCCCCGGATTGGGGGGGGGGTCTCTGCTCAGCAGGGAGCCTACTTCCCTCTCTCTCTCTCTGCCTGACTCATTGTCTATTTGTGTTCTCTCTGTTCAATAAATAAATAAATAAAATCTTTAAAAAAAAAAAAAAGAATGATGTAGTGTCCTTCTTCATCTCTGACTAGTCTTTAGTTTAAAATCTAACTTATCTGATATGAGAATCACTAGCCCTGCTTTCTTTTGAGGCCCATTGGCATGAAAGATGCTTCTCCATCCCTTCACTTTCAGTCTGGATGTATCTTTAGGTTCCAAATGGGTCTCTTATAGAGAACAAATGGACGAGTCCTGTCACTTTATCCAATCTGCAACCCTGTGCCATTTTATGGGAGCATTTAGGCCACTCACGTTGAGAGTGATTATTGAAAGATACGTTTTTATTGGCATCATGTTACCTGAGAAGTCCTTATTTCTATAGATTTGTCTCTGTAAATTTCTGTTCTATGACACTCTTGGGTTCTTTCTTCTTTTATAGATACCCCCCCACCTTAATATTTCTTATAGTGCTGGCCTGGTGGTCACATATTCTTTTAAACCTTGCTGGTCTTGGAAGCTCTTTATCTCTCCATCCATTTTGAATGTCATCCTTGCTGGATAAAGTATTCTCCACATCATGTTCTTCTCATTTAGTGTCCTGAATATGTCTTGTCAGCCCTTTCTGGTTTGCCATGTTTCTGTAGACAGGTCTGATGTTATTCTGATGGACCTTCCTATTTGGGAAAATCTCTTCCTTTAGGTGCTCTCAAGAGCTCCTATCTAAAATTATGATTCAACAGTTTCACAAGCAAGTGCCTCGAGGTCTTTCTACATTTGTTGATCTTGGGGGTTGATATTTTTGCCTCTATGGCAAGAATGCTGGTTCCATTCCCCAGATTGGGAAAATTTTCATGGAGAATTTGTTCAACTGTATCTTCTAGTCTTCTTTCTTTCTCCCCCTTCCTCAGGGATCCCAATAATTCTGATGTTGGTATGTTTCATGGCGTCATTTATTTTCCTCATTGTTTTCATGGCTTCTAGGATGTTTGTTCCAGGTCTCCTCCTGACCCTTTTGCTCTATCAGTTTGTCCTCTAGATCACTAATTCTATCTTCTGCCTAGGTTACCCTAGCTGTTAGATAATTTGGATTAGATTTGATCTCATTGATAGCATTTTTTACTTCTTCCCAGGTGGCTTTCACTTCTGTCCTTAGAGATTCCATATCGTCATCAATGGTTTTCTCCAACTTAGCCATTGCCTGGATAATTGTTACCTTGAATTCTCTTTCCAACATACTGTTTATGTCCATATCCAATAGTTCTGATGGAGAGGGCACAGTCTCTGAATCTTTCCTCTGCTGGGTGTTCCTCTTCCTAGTCATTTTGGATAGAAGTGGTTGAGGGAATGTGTAATTGAATATATCAACCACAATCCAGGCAAGGTGTACCCTGGAATGTTTCTGAGCAATTGGAAGTCACCACTAAAAAGAAAGGAAAATAAAAAGAAAAACAGATAGAGATAGAGAGAGCGAGAGAGGAGAAAACCCAGCCATAATGGGCCACAAAGGTAATATTTATAAGGTGTACAGACAAACAAAAAGACTGACAAATGTAAATGTCAAGGAAAAAAAAAAAAAAAGAACCCAGACAAAATGAAACCCAAGGATAAGATTTATATGATACCAGAACAAAAACAAATACACAGAAACACTCACCATAGGAAAAGATGAGAGGGTAGTTATAAATCCTCAATGTGGTCGAGGAAGTTTATTTTTATTCTTCCTGGGTCTATCTTAATATCTTTGTTAAAGGACTCAACTTTGTAAAGATAAGGGGAGATTAAAACTGGTTTATATATAGGGGTTGTATTGATTAGGAAAAGAGGATTACCTTGAAGCTTATATCTACATGTATATTAAAAAAATAGAAAAGCAAAAGAAAAACACAGGTATATGTACAAAAAAAAGTTCAAGTTAAAAGGTTATTATGGAATTTGTTGTGTTGAACCTCTCGTTGTAATGGTAAGTAGGTTAAAAAATGAAAAAGAGCAAGAATAGTGAGAACAAATTAAAAATAAAAGTTGTATCTATGAAATATACAGGTTTTAGGGCAATACCAGGAGCTTAATATCTTGTTTTCCCCTGATATTGGTGTTTTACAGTTTTATGGGGACTCTGTGGTGGTTGTCCTCTCGTTCTTTTGGCTGGCTTTCAGGGGGAGGTGCCTGCTGCTTGTTTTTCAGTCAATCTTGCTTGGGTTGAGTCCCCTGCTCCCTATCAAGGGGCTGGACTCTGTGGAAACCAGTTTTCCAGGCTTTTGTTCTCTAGAGGTTTTTGTTCTTTGGCGACTTTTTGTGGCTGTTCGGAGGTTTAGTGGAAAGCAAACTGCACCCATACCTCTGTCTCAGAGAGAAGCCTCAGTCTGCTCCCTTCTGAAGGTCCAAAACACACAGACTTCCCCTCTGCAAACTCTGCTGAGCCGTGCAACTTCCCACAGGCAGTGTACGTCCCCAGCCACTGTCTCAGGTCTTGCCCAAAGCACCCACTTGTCTCTGGACACCTGTGCCATTAAAACCATGAGAAATATTGGTCCAGCGAGCCCCCTTCTAGTGGCTGCCTTTGCCGGGACTGCTGTCTGGGGTCTAGACCTCAGGGTTTTGCAGGTCACTGCCTCCCCTCCCAGGGATCCCAACCAAAGATAGTGCACTGAGTTTTTCAAGGCAGGCTGGGAGTGTTCAGACTCTCAGCTGGTCCTAGAGACCACTGACTAGGACTGGCATGGAGCAATGTTAGGCTCTGGGGAGCATGGTTCAGACCCCAGTCACACAGTGCATGCAGAGGGCAAAAGGCTGTGGTTCTAGAGAGAGCTGGCTTGCGTACACATCAGACTCCCTCATGCACGCTGGCAGGAGTGCACCTAGCCCAGTGCTGGTGCAAGCAGAGGAAAGTCAGGGGCTTAGGGACCACATCCTGGAGGCTTTGCTGCACTCTCTCTGGCATGGGTGGTCACCGGTGTTGGTTGCCTGGGTCTGTGGGCTTAGGCCCATGCCCATGACCTCCTGATTCCACCAGTTGCCCTTAAGATCTTTTGCTCTTTTTCAGTGCTTTTAACCAGACTCCAAGTTAATGCTCTTCCCCAATAACAAGGCACTTTCATATTGAGGTATTACTTTTTAGTGGGTCAGTTCTGTTGGCTCCCTCTTCCTTCTGTTTACCCTCCGATATCAGTCCAATCATTCCCATTCGCTTTACCTCTCTACTGGCATTTTCTGCCCTGTAGAGATGCAAAGGTGTATAATCTTATATCTCTGGCTGATTTCATGGGTATTCAGAGTGTTGGATAATTAGCTCACAATAGGGAACTGGTTGAAACAGAGTCTCCTACTTCTCTGCCATCTTGCCCCTCCTCTCTAATTTTTGGTTTTCTAAATCCTCAGGCTTGAAATTGATATTTGAATAATTGTTATTACAAAAAGGTAATGTGCAGGACAGAAAACTTTTGTATCTGAATATTTTAAATTAGAAATAATAAAATAAAGTACATGAAGTTTTTAAAAGACTATAATGTAGTAGAGACATTTCTAGGAAAAATATTATGTTTTTTCATGAAAACAATGAAGAAAATAATATTCCTCATTCTTTCCAAAGGCTACTAGCAGTTTTATAGTGAGACCATTAAAGTTATCTTGAATTATCTGAGTTTTAGATTGAGATGGCTTCACTTTATTAATAGGTAGATGTCAAAGAGAACGGAAGTAGATTGGGAAATGAAAAGTCTATGTTAGCTAGATGTATGCAAAATGGTGACTGTTTTACTTGAGCTAAACTTTTTAAGAGAGGCTTTTTTTTTTTTTTTTTTCCCTTTGCCATGGTATCACCAATGTTCAAAACACATTAGATATATTTTGGTTTTTGGTTGGGTGGCTTAGTCTTACATTCTGTGGTACATTCTTTGAAATATTGTCATTGGCAGCAAATCTTCATCTTTTAAAGTTACATCTTATTTTTGCATGTTGATAAATTCTTCCCAGATGAATAAAAAGATTTATTAAGCCAGGGAATAATACTAGTTTAGGGATGAATATTTGAAGAATATGGATTTTCTTTTGTTGCATTAAAATTTGTTTCGGATGTAATTCTGAAACAGTATTGGGGCAGATTATAAATTCATGAAGATTCATTTCATCTCCACCCTTACCTTCCTTCCCTGTCTGTAAGCATTGGTTTTGAGCCTGGTCATATGATATGTCCTGGCTAGTGGCATATAAGCAAAAATAACTTTTTCCATACCTAAGCAGAAGCTTGAAATGGATTTTCATGGTTTGACTCTGTTTTATTCCTGCCCTTTTTCATGAGAAAGTAACATTTTCAGATAGCAGCTGCACCTTGTCTGTGTTCCACGTGGAATCTAATTGAACCCAAAAGTGCCCATGAGAAAGGATGAGAGCTAAAATCAACCCATTGCTCTTATATTACAATGGCAAGGAATTATTATTTTGTAAGCCTCTAAGATATAGGAATTGTCAATTACTACAAAGATGAACCATGAAATAAATGGTTTAAGAAGAGACATTATGCTTAAAACAATAACAACAACAATAAAAACAAAAACAAAATAAAACATAAAATACAGAATGGGAAGTAGCAAGAAAACTGATATAGAAGGCAGGAAAAATAACAGTATCTTATGTAGTGGTAAAATATAATTATAGTTTATAATATTTTATAAGATGATTGCCTGCAGTAAGTTGGAAGCACAAAATGTATCTAATAATCTTGTGACTTTGGGCAAAGAAATGTTGAGAAGAATTTTCATAGCATGATTTTGTTGTTTTTAGCTGTATTTGGTTAGATGGTATAAGAATATATTGGCCTGTAGGCACCTGGGTGGCTCAGTGGTCAAATCCTCTGCCTTTGGCTCAGGTCATGATCTCAGGGTCCTGAGATCGAGTCCCACATCGGGCTCTCTGCTCAGCAGGGAGCCTGCCTCCTCCTCCTCTCTCTCTCTGCCTGCCTCTCTGTCTACTTATGATCTGTCTGTCAAATTAAAAAAAAAAATCTTAAAAAAAAAAAGAATATATTGGCTTGTTTCCAATAATGAAGAAAGAGAAAAGGGATGATTCCAACATTCCAGGTCTAGTGCATTAAAAGATGCAATGCTTTTTCACCTCCCACCAGTAAAATGTCCTCAAATTAAGACAATCTCAGGACATAAAGATGCTCAAGGGTGTGATTTTATACCCTTCAAGATCTTCCTTTGGTTTAAGATGGAACCAGAAAATCCATTCAGTTGGACAAAAAGTCTTAAGGACTGTATAGGGTTTGCTATCCCAAGGAATAATGTTAATCTTGAGGCAACCAAAATTAATGATAGAACAGCACTGTCCATAGAAGTTAAAATTTAATTTTTTAGACATAAAAAGTAGTTGAAATTAATTTCAATAACTTTAATAAATACATTTTATTGAATACAACATGTAGAAAATTATACAGTATCCATATGTAATGTAAAAATATTAATGAGACCTGTTCCATTTTTTATACTCAGTGTTGAAAGCAGGTGCATGCTTTACATTTATAGCACATGTCAATTTAAACAAGTCACATTTCAAATGCAGAAGAGATATATGTGACTAATATTTCCTATACTGGGAAACAGAGTTTTAGAGAATGAGGAAAGGCAGAACAAGGTTTGTCGATGTGGCTCCTGACAAAGGAGATGAATAGAATAAAATACACCCCCCCCAAAAAAAAAAAGTTTTTGAGAAGAAATGCTTTGCTAGAATGAATTAAAGGAGACCATTACTCCTTGAGAGGTAAACTGACCCTTTAGATTTTGATGGTATTCCAAGAACAATCTGAGTACTATAATAACTATATTCTGTTAAGATGTTAGAGTTTTCTGTTGCCATAGCAAAGATAACTAATGCAAGGAATATTAAAAATACTTTTAAAAACAGATTTTTAGGGACGCCTGGGTGGCCCAGTTGGTTAAGCAGCTGTCTTCGGCTCAGGTCATGATCCCAGCGTCCTGGGATCGAGTCCCGCATTGGGCTCCTTGCTCTGCAGGGAGCCTGCTTCTCCCTCTGCCTCTGCCTGACATTCTGTCTGCCTGTGCTTGCTCTCGCTCTCTCTCTCTCTGACAAATAAATAAAATCTTAAAAAAAAAAGGTTAAAAAAAAAACACAGATTTTTAATAATATGGGCTTTTACTACTGCCAAACCATATAGCTATTTTTCCTGACTGGTCTCAGCAACATTCATTGAAAAAGTGGAAGCTTATCTCACACCAGCAAAAACATAGAGTATGGGACACTGGAACGATCAGAAGGACTATTATCAGAAAAACCTGGATTTGAATCTTACTCTTACCACTCCTTAAATGTATAATACTAGATACTGTTCTGTTACATCAAACATAACATAAACAGAATCTTGAAAAGCATTGGCATATTGGAATTTACATCTCTTGGAATATGGCCACTACATCAAGAAATTAAGACACTCTGCTGCAGGAATGTGGTCAGTCCAATAGCCACCCCCACCAATCAAACATGTGAGTGAGCTACTTTGACCATTTAACCCAAGTGAGCCATCCAGTGACTACAGCCATGTGAGTTACCCCACTCAAGACTAACAGAAGACCTGCTCCTTTGATCCCATCCTAAATTGCTAATCCAGAGGACTGGGATGGTTATTCTGGTAAGCCACTAGATCTGGGGGTAAACATTTGTTATACAGTGAACAGATAACAGACATATATGACTTAAGGGAAGTTATTTAACCCTCTTGATCAGTTTTCTCATCTATAAAACAAAGCTAGTATTATCTACTTCAGTGTTGTTATGAGGTGGTGCCTGGAATATAACAAACTCTTAAAAAGGAATAATATGTCTGTCCCCCTTTTCCTCACATTTTTTTCCTTCCTTTTCCCTACCTTTTGTTCCCCTGTTGCTTCTTTCTCACTATCTCCTCCCAGGAGCATTGTAGAAGCAGTATTGTTAGAATCAATGTGTAGCCTACCAAGATGGCTGCTTCAAAGGGGCCCCCTTCATTTGGATAGTCAATACTAAAAAAGTTGGTATAAAATTAGCTGCATTACATTACAGACACACATGATAAAAATCTTGTTAAATGCAGGCAAAAAGTGTATATCCCTAGAGAAGTATAAAATTTCCTATAAATATTGCACTAAAAGCTTCTCCTAAGTGATAAATTTCTCTACTAGTCATGTTTCTCATCAGTAGAATGAAATTTGTATACTTCTGTATCTAGTCTTGTTATTATGCCAGGGGGAAAAAAAACTGTCTTTGGCAAAACCAGTAGACTAACAAGGCATTCTTTATTCATCCAACTTAATCAAAACTTATAATCAGTGAATAAGAATCATTTCCCTCAAAAAAAAAAAATCTAGGTCTAGGCTTGAGTGACTCATGCAGGAACTTTATGATTTTTCTCTGTTCTTTATGAAGTAATTTCATAATCATATGTAATTATTTTAAATATTTTATAAACTACAGTGACTTTTTAATAAGGGTTTCTAATTATCCATACAGTTTCTAGAAAGATTTGCCAAATATGTAGTATACGTGTGATGAGTCATTTGTCATCCAAAAGCTTGTGAAGAAACCCTCATTCCTAAAAATAGGGCCCCCGTAGATTTGATACCGGCTGTAATTTTTCACTTCAGACATTTTCCTTTTATATCTCTGACTCCACTTTTGGTAAATCATGATACATAACTATATAAAACATCACATAATCTTAAAAAAGGGAATAAAGGTGCCAACTGTACCATTTCACACACAGTACTCTATGCACCAAAAAATTAAACTAGCAAGTGAGTTTCAGGATAGGAAAGATTAAATTTAATTTTTCTTACTCTTTGCTTCACTGTCTTCCACTTTACCCCTGTACCCCCATTTCTTAGAAACTTGAGATTTGGTGTACACAAATAATAGGGAAAACTGATTATTAACACCATGAAAATAATTTTTAAATATTTCTGGGGATAAAATTTTCACATCAGTACAAGAGCTCATTCATTCTTGTGTATCCAAAGGATAGGACTTTAACAATATATCTTAACTTTAACATTTCCTGTTTAAGAAACAAGATAGAGTTAAGAGGAGCAGAGAAATCTCTTGGACTGGATGTCTTCTAAAAACTCAGCTTCCAAGTTACATGGCAAAGTATGGAAATCTGGACTGACATGACTATAATATAACATCCAGCTAAAAAGTTATCTGCATTACAAATTGTGCCATTTACACAAACCTAAAGAATAACAATGCAAGGTAATGACATCCATAGATTGGATCTGTTTTGGGCTTTGATAGGTTTCCCCATTGTGCTTTTACTAAAAATGGTGTGGTCCAATCTGATTAAGTCAGTATTTTTCAATATTTTTAAAAACTCAGTTCTTGTTCTTGGCACAGTTCTTTCAAGTTAACTGTGATATTTTTGCAAGAATTGCTGGTAACAGAGCACAGGCTTCAGGTTTATAGTTTATTCTGAAATGCTTGTTCCTGACCAGGAAACGTTTTCATGTTATAAAGCAGTCCATAGCCAACATGATAATATCATAGATATGGTTAGAAGGCTTTCAAAATGATCCATATTATCTCTGGTCCAGATTTCTCATTAGATAGATGGGAAACTAGTTTCTGTAAAGTTAGCTTTTTTTTTTTTTTTCCCCAACATCATGGAGCTTTTAGAACCCCCAAATCAAACAAAAATGACAGTCTCTCTCTTATAGTGATTCATTCAGGAGGCACATGACCAAAGTTTGGGCAGTTAGGGTGATTTTGCATCAAAAAAATTTGGGCAGGAATGCTTCACTGAAGCAATATGGCATATTAGGAATAAATCCCAGAACCCATATATAAGCTACAAGAGGTCCTTTAATTTCTTATACTGGACTTGAAGGATATACTCCTAGTGATAATAGCAGCCCTGTTGACACTTAAGGAAATCAGCCACTTGGATGAAGCTGAACAGATAGGTTGTTTTTGTTCCCCAGTACTTATAGGTCTTCCTGTTAAATCCCTGATCATTTTAGCCATTGAACTGATAGATTTCTTTTGCTGATGTATGTATTTCATTGTTGTTTAAGTAAGTTTGAGTTGGGTTTTCGGTTTCACGGAAAGTGTCCTGGTGCATGAACTCAACACAGTTAATTATTAAGATATAATAAAAAAGACTTTTAGGTCTTGTTAATATATTGATAATGTTAGAATGTCTTTATGTAGCAGTCATTCTTTGTATTTCAGGATTATTTCCCTAAGAGCGATGTAAGAGATTCTTAATAATGGAATTCTTAAGTATGGGAGAGAGATTCTTAAATATGGAATAATTAGGCAAAAAATATTTTTAAGACTCTTGATACCCATTTTCCAATTACTTTAAAAAAAATTAGCAAGCTTTACTTCTATTGGAAATGTATGGCCTCATCTTTCTTATGCAATTTTTTTAGACTTGAATACTATCATTAAAAAAAATAAAAACTTGTTTCTATCTTGAGGCAAAGCTGGTATTTCATTTTCAAAAAGGAAAGTTATTTTTTAACTAGGACTTTAGGTTTCTTTAGAATGGATGATGTGAAAGTCAATTCAATTCTAAGCAGTTAAAAGTGGAACAAAGGCTCTGATTTTGCAACCAAAATGTCCCTTACTATAGCAAGAGGCACAGCCAGTCCATTTGGAATGTTGTGAGGTGGGGCAGAGAACAGTAAAACCTACCACAAAATAGGAAGTTTCTTGAAAAATAAATTTTACTTTTAAAAGTTGGTTGGCATTTTTTTAAAATTTTGTATCAGAACTACATATATTTACAATCAGAAAGTAATGATTCAAATTTTTCTTCTACTTTTGCTTTGAATTATTTATAGTCAAAAATATAACTAATTCAAAAAGAATGTAACTAGATAACCAGCTATTTTTGAAATGTAGAAATAATGTAAGCCACTCAAGAAATAGAAAAATGTTTTCTGGAAATTTTAACCATTTCAAAGAGCAAATAAGTTAGAATTCAATGTTCTTTTTCATTTTGACAATATTTTCTATCCCAGTAAATAAAAATCTCATATAATTGATAAAAAAAAAAACTCAGTGGTACAGAGGTAGCCGGATTGTAGGGATACCACATTGTTTTTACATGTATATTTCATTTGGTAATTTTAAGTGGACATCTTGATCTTGAGTAGCCATATATGGCAGCCTTATCCATTGATAAGAGAAGATATAATTAGTGGCATAGATGTGAGAGAAGATGTGGATTGACAATTTTAAGCATATTGTAGGTAGCACAAGTATCTGTGGAACAGGTTAAGAATTATTTTTCTCAATTTATAGGGAAAATATCTCAGGTTCAGCCTTTATATAACATACTTAAAGTAGCAAAGAGGTATATAATCAAAGCAAAGTTTGGAAACCCCTAGGTTGTTGTTGATGTTTTTAATCCTGTTACCTGCTACATACTATATACTTCATTGTATACAACTGAATTATTTATGGGTAAAAGAAACACATTCCTAATCCTATAATCATAATTCTAAATCTGAATTATTCTTGGTGATGCAGTTTCTGTTGAAATATTCTTTTTGTGACACTGTCATGGGAGGTAATTATCATGAACAGAAGGCATTGTCTTTCTATAGGGAACAGAGCTTGTGCAGCACCTGATCTAAGCTGGTGTTTTGTGACATTTGAATAAATTAGTAGTCCTGTGTTTTTTGGAGGAAAAAAAAAACTATCTTTCCTAAAATGTAATTTTCAAAATCTCATTTAAGAAAAGCTCAGAGTGGTTATATATCTTTTTTAGATGCACTGACTTAATTGAGTAGGACCATTCTCTGATAATTCTGCACTGAATAATACTCATACTAATATCCTGATCATCCTCAAACAATAACCATTGTCATGGTAACTACTTATCTTGGGAAAACAAACTGTGCAAGTGAGCTTCTTCCATAGCTTTAATTATGCAAATAGAAAATTGAAGGAATACATTTTAAGGAGTCAGTTTCCTATTTAAGTATTGACTGAAGTAAATGACTCAAGCAGTTAGCTCTCTATATCTGACTGTTGATATGTTGAAGATGTTAACATGATTACGTCTGTCTGGATTTGTGTTGAGGTTCAATACAGGAAAGAATCTAAATTTATGCTTAATATTTTACTTTAAAGTACAGTAATGGAGTCCAGTTCAGTTCTTTTAATCAACTGTTCTGGTTGTTATTTTCTGGATTCGGCATGTGTGAATTAGTAAGTGACCACTATAAAGTGAATTCCTCATTTTTTCACTTCTAATACAATCAATTTAATAGCTGGACAGGAAAAGTTAGGGCTATTGTTGTTGCAGATTTATTTATTCATTTGGTTTTTAATTACAAAGCACCTGGAATATGTAGTTGATACTGTTAAGGGTACTCAAACAAAAACTAGATGTATTCCCCTTTAGAAATTTGGCTCAGTAGGAGACATAAGAAAGCAAATAAAACACAAGGCAAAATGGGCTATGTGCACACCACTGGTATGAATGCTTATGGTGAATGGAACATGTTCAACAACATGTTATCAATGTGAGGTCTTACAGATTAGATAAAAGGTTCAGAGGGAGAGAAGTGGCAAATTAAGAAAAGACCTATTAAGCAAGTCAGTGATAGATTCATTAGAAGGCATTATGACTCCCCTTGAATGGCTGAAATAATTATGAATAACTACAAATCAGTGCACAGGATTTTATTTTTTCTTCAAATGGAGATTTTCTAGAGTGGTTCAGAAAATCAGAAAACCATAGAAAATAGATTTTACTAAAGAGATTAAATGAGAGACAGATCATGGCCAAAAATTAAGTAGTTTGTTATAATCCTGTTTGGAATTCTGACCACCTAAGAGTCGTGTGGCTGATAGACACACACATGAAACAGAATGAAAAGAATGACACAAAGATAGCGTTGTTAAGGAAGTGACTTATAGTCTGCTTGATAAGATGGGTGATAGGCTCAAGGCTTTTCTAATAAGGATTGCAAAGACAGAATCACAGAAATGAGGTATACTAGGAATGAAGCATTTAAGCTTATGCCATATGTATCATTCTACTAAGAACAGAGGATTTGATAAATGCTTATGTTCTTCTGAAAAATAATAGGAACATTGAGAAAATAGCTGTTTTGAGGTAATTGTGACAACCAAGGACAGAATGAATAGAAATGTAGATGTGATGCAGCTCTTAATAGAAAAGAGTCATGTTACTTTGGAGAAACATAGAGCAAAGAAGAGATTATTTAGTCATTGCAGAAGATGTTATCATCTTCATAAAAATATAGTGTGAAAATATAAAGTATAAGAGCTTAAGTAAGTTCTGATGAGAGGAATCACAAAAAGGAAATGGGTCCAGCTGTATTTAGAAGTTTGATAAAATTGATTTATTAATGTAAGTATACAGTCTAATGCAAAAGAAAATAAGATCTTTTGAAAAATATATAACCCAAAGTTGGAAGGAGTCAAATATAATTTTAAAATATGGGAGGAGGGCACCTGGGTGGCTCAGTGGGTTAACACCTCTGCCTTTGGCTCAGGTCATGATCTCAGGGTCCTGGGATCGAGCCCCGCATCAGGCTCTCTGCTCGCAGGGAGCCTGCTCCCTCCTCTCTCTGCCTGCCTCTCCGCCTACTTGTGATCTCTGTCTGTCAGGTAAATGGATGGAATATTTAAAAAAATAAATAAAATAAAATAAAATAAAATAAAATAAAATATGGAAGGGACTTGAATAAAAAGTGTCTAGATGACAAGAGGTAGAAAAATTTGGCATTGTTATTAGTATACAAATAGGGCATTTTGAACTCCTGTTTTAACTGAGCAAAGGAACAAACATAGGTTGGGAGTATTGCTTATGGGAAGATGGAACAGTACTGAAAAATGGGAAAAAGAAAGCAGAACCCAAAAGTTTTTACTCTGTCATTGAAATATTAAAACCAAAAGAGCAGAAAATATTTCATTAAGGACTGAATGACATTTAAGATGAGGGGATATTAAGATAACATCAAGTATGCTGATGAACTATTCTAGGACCAGGGGCTTATAAGAACTAGTTGAAGACCTAGAGGAACCTTGTCAGTAATTCCTGAAAGAATGGAGAAGAGAAGTGGTACAGAAAGTTGGGAATAAGAAAATGTGCGTATGTTGACATACAGGACATGCACTTTCTAAATTTCTGTAAGGTTGATGCTGTTTCCTGTTGATATTTTCCTTTATTATTGTGTGATTGGTATAGTTTAGAAAAGATGACCATGATCACTGTGCATTTACATTGGGAAAGATGGCAGTTGTAAGAAAGTATAGAGAGGTGTGGTCCCGAACCCTGGTGAATGCCTGCTAGACATCTCACCTCAAACTCAATACATCCAAAATTGAACTCTTGATCCTCTTGCTCTTTCTTTATCTTACTGGCCATCTACCTAATCAATGAAGTTACAAAACCGGATGGCATTAGTCACCCTTTCTCCTCCATTTTCATCATTCTTCCATCCTAGCATTAAGATTCCCCAATTTCATATCACAAACATTTCTCATATCACTTTCTTCCATCCTTCTTTAACCCTACTGTTCTCATACTCACTCCCTTTGAATACTGCTGAAGTTTCCAGATATTCTTAGTTCTAGTTTTTTGCCTCTCATAGCTATTATCTTTCTGGCTGCCAAAGGAATCAGCCTAATACACAAATCCATCCTCATCTTCTTCTTGCATATCATCCTTCAAGGGGCCTTCATTGCTGCAAGGACAAATTCTAACCTCCTTAATGTGACCTCAGTGCCCTCCATCATGCAACAATTACATAAGTCTCTGGATTCAACTTTCATTACTTGCAGTGTAATATTAGTTTCAGGTGCATTATATACTGGTTGAACACTTCATACATCATCCAGTGCTCATCATAACAAATATACTCCTTAATCCCCATCACTTTTGTCACCCATCCCCGCCCCCCAATCCACCTCCCCTCTGGTAACCATCACATTGTTATCTATAGTTAACAGTCTGGTTCTTGGTTTGTCTCTCTCTTTTTTTTTCCCCTTTGCTCATTTCTTTTGTTTCATAAATTCCACATATGAGTGAAAACACATGGTATTTCTCTTTCTCTGACTGACTTGCTTTTCTTAGCATAATACTATTAGCTCCATCTATGTTGTTGTAAATGGCAAGATTCATTCTTTTTTTATAGTTAGATAATGGAATATTTCTCATCTTCCTTATCTACTATGAGACTATAGACACTTGAGCTGTTTCCACAATTTGGCTATTGTAGCTAATGCTGCTATAAATATCAGGGTGCATTGCATGTATCCCCTTGAATTAGTATTTTTGTATTCTTTGGATAAATACCTACTAGTGCCATTTCTAGATTTTAGAGTAGTTCTATTTTTCTTATCTATTTATTTATTTGATAGAGAGAGAGGGAGAGAGAGAGAGAGGATACAAGCAGGGGGAGTAGGAGAGGGAGAAGCAGGCTTCCCACTGAGCAGGGAGTCCCATGTAGGCGCCATCCCAGGACTCTGGGATCATGACCTGAACCTAAGGTAGACACTTGAATGAGACAACCAGACACCCTGGGTAGTACTATTTTTAACCTTTTGAGGAATCTCCATACTGTTTTCCAGAGTGGTTGCCCCAGTTTGTATTCCCACCAACAGTGTAAGATGGTTCCCTTTTCCCCACATCCTTGCCAATACCTATTGTTTCTTGTGTTCTTGATTTTAGTCATTCTAACTGGTGTGAGGTGATAGTTCATTGTAGCTTTTATTTACATTTTCCTGATGATTATAATGATCATCTTTTCACATGTTTGTTGGCCATTTGTATGTCTTCTTTGGAAAAATGTCTACTTGTGTCTTCCATTCATTTTTAAGTGTATTTTTTTTTTAGTTGTTGAGTTTTATAAGTTCTTCATATACTTTGGATACTAACCATTTATCAGATATTTAATTTGCAAATACCTTCTCCCATTCCATAGGTTGCCTTTGGTTTTGTTGATTGTTTCATTCACTACACAGACACTTTTTATTGTGATATAGTCCCAATAGTTTATTTTACATTTTGTTTCCCTTGCCTCAGGAGACATAGCTGGGAAGAAGTTGCTATGGCTAATGTCAAAGAAGTTCCTGCCTGTGCTCTCTTTTAGGATTTTTATAATTTTAAGTCTCACATTTAGGTCTTTCATCCATTGTGAATTTATTTTTGTATGATGTAAGAAAGTAGTCCAGTTTCATTATTTTGCATGTTGCTGTCCACTTTTCCTAAGACCATTTGTAGACGAGACTGCCAATTTTTCCATTGAATCTTCTTTACTGCTTTGTCAAAGATTAGTTGACCACATACTTATAGGTCTGTTTCTGGATTTTCTATTTTATTCCATTTATCTGTGTGTCTCTTTTTGTGCCAGTATCATAATGTTTTGATCACTACAGCTTCATGGTATAACTTGGAGTCTGGGATTATGGTTCCTCCTACTTTGCCTTTTTTTTTTTTTTTTTTCTTTTTCAAGGTTGCTTTGGATATTTGGAATATTTTGTGGTTCTGTACAAATTTTAGGATTCTTTGTTCCAGGTCTGTGAAAAATGCTGTTGATATTTTGGTAGGGATTGCCTTAAATGTGTGGATTGTTTTGGGTAGTGTAAGCATTTTTCTTTCAATCTATAAGCATGGGGTATCTTTTTATTTCTTTGTGTCATATTCATTTTCTTTCATCAGTGTTTTACAGTTTTGAGAGTGCAGATATTTCACCTCTTTGACTAGATTTATTCCTAGGTTATCTTATGGTTTTTGGTACGATTATAAATGGGATTGATTCTTTAATTTTTCTTTCTTCTGCTTTATTATTGGTGTATAGAAATGCAACAAATATCCTTAGGTTGATTTTGTATTCTGTGACCTTACTGAATTCATTTACCAATTCTAGCAATTTTTTTTTTTTTTTTTTTTTTGGGGGGGGTTCTTTTGGTTTTCTTTTTTTTATTTTCTTTTCTTTTTAAAATAGTGAAGTTTTTTCTTCTTTTTTTATTTCTTTTTTTTTTTTTTTTTTTTTTTTTTTTTCTTCTCTGATTGCTGTGGCTAGGACTTTCAGTGCTAGGTTGAATAAAAGTGGTGAGAGTGGACATCCATGTCCTGTTCCAGACAGTGTAGAGGAAAAGATCTAAGTTTTTCTATGTTGAGTATGATGTTGCCTGTGGATTTTTCATATATGGCCTTTATTTATTTTGAGGTAGGTTCTCTCTAAACCTACTTTGTTGAGGGTTTTTATTGTGAATGGATATTATTATCAAGATATTATTGTGCATAGATTTTGTCAAGTGCTTTTTCTGCATCTAGTGAAATGATCATATGATTTTATCTTTTCTTTTATTGATGTGATATATGATATTGATTAGTTTGTAAATATTAAACCACCCTTGATTTCCAGGAATAAATCCCACTCAATCATGGTGAATTGTTGAATTTGGTTTGCCTGTATTTTACTGAGGATTATTGTATATATATTCTTCAGGGATATTGGCTTTAGTTTTCTTTTTTTTTTTTTTTTTTTTTTGTAGTGTCATTATCTGGTTTTGGTATCAGGATAATGCTGGGTTCATAGAATGAATTTGGAAGTTTTTCTCCCTTTTCTATCTTTTGGAATGTTTGAGAATTAAGTATTAACTTTTCTTTAAAAGTTTTGTAGAATTCTGTGAAGCCTCCTGTCCTGACTTTTATTTGTTGAGGATTTTTTAATTACTGATTTAATTTCTTTGCTGGTTATCAGTCTGTTCAGGTTTTCTATTCATTCCAGTTTCGTTTTGGTAATTCCCATGTTTCTATGAATGTATCCATTTCTTCTATGTCACCCAACTGGTTGGCATATAGGTTTTCATAATATTCTCTTACAATTGTTTATATTTCTGTGGTGTTGGTAGTTATGTTTCCTCTCTCATTTGTGATTTTATTTATTTGGATCATTCCTCTTTTCTTTTTGATAATTCTAGCTAGAGGATTGTCAATTTTATTAATTTTTCAAAGAACCAGCTCCTGGTTTCATTGTTCTGTCCTACTGTTTTCTTAGTTTCTGTGTCATTTATTTCCATTTTAATCTTTATTATGTCCTTCCTTCCACAGCCTTTAGGTTTTGTTGTTCTTTTTCTGTTTCTTTTAGGTGGATGGTCATGTTGTCTGAGATTTTTTTCTTGCTTCTTGAGGTAGGCCTGGATTGCTATAAACTTCCCTCTTAGGACCATTTAAGTCCAAGGTTTTAGACCATTGTTCTTTCATTTTCATTTGGCTCTGTATATTTTTTAAATGTCTTCTTTGATTTCCTTGTTGACTCATTCATTGTTAATGGTATGTTATTTAAGCTCCATGTATTTGTGGTCTTTCCAGATTTCTCCTTGTGGTTGACTTCTAGTTTCATAGTGTTGTGGTCAGAAAAAATTGCATGGTATGACTTCAATCTCTTTGCTAAAGCCTGTTTTGTGAGCTAACATGTAATCTATCCTGGAGAATATTCCATGTGTACTTGAAAAGAATGTGTATTTTGCTTTTTTAGGATGATATGTTCTGAATATATGTGTTAGGTCCATCTGGCCCAGTATGCCATTCAAAGCCATTATTTCCTTGTTTATTTTCTGCTTAGATGATATGTCCATTGATGTAAGTGGGGTGTTAAAATTCCCTTCTATTATTGTACTGCATTTGCAAACATCTTAATCTTGGACATCCCAATCTCAAAAATGGAAAAATGTTTGTTGTTTAAGGTACCCAGTCTATAATATTTTGTCATACTAGCTTGAACCAGAATAACACTTACATTTTTTTTTCTTTTTACATCTACATCCCTATCTAACTTCAAATAAAAAAAAAAATTGTACCTGTCCATGTATTTAGCCTCTATACATAGTGCAATTCCTAGAACTAAGTGTTCTGTGGATATTTTCAAATGAATAAATAAACAAATGAATACTGGAAATGCTGTACTGCAGAAGAGGAAGTTGATTTATTCTCTGTTGCCACAGATGACATAATGTTGAGAAGTGAGGAGATAACTATTTTTGTTTAAAGAGCAATTACTGGGTATTAAGAGCTATGCAGAAGATATTATCCCTTTTTACAAATGAAAAAAAAAAGTTTAAGAAAGCCAAAGCTAAGCTGCTCATGATCTCACTGTTAGGCAGTGGAAAGTTTGACACACAATGTCTGTTTTCACATATTCGAAGTCTAGGAATGTATCTTCTTTTTTATGCTACTTCTTAGCACACATGCAAGGTTTTTTTTAACAGTAATATTTTAGGACATTATAGGGCTCTTTTAGAAGCCTCCAAGAAAAATATTGAAGATCAATAACACTCATTTATTTTATTTATTTTTTTATTTATTTTTATTTTTTAAAATTAATGTTTTTTTATCAACATGTAATGTATTATATACCTCAGGGGTACAAGTATGTGAATCAGCAGGCTTACACAATTCACAACACTCACCTTATCACATACCCTCCCCAATGTCCATAACTGAACCACCCTCTCTACACACGCCCTCTGCCCAGCAAATCTCAGTATGTTTTGTAAGATTAAGAGTCTCTTAAGGATTGTCTCTCTCCCAATTCCATCTTGTTTCATTTTTTCCTTCCCTATCCTCAAACCCCCCACTCTGCCTCTCAAATTCCTCATATCAGGGAGATCATATGATAATTGTCTTTCTCTGATTGACTCATTCTGCTCAGCATAATACCCTCTAGTTCCATCTACATCGTTGCAAATGGCAAGATTTCCTTTCTTTTGATGGCTGCATAGTATTCCATTGTATATATATACCACATCTTCTTTATTCATTCATCTGTTGATGGACATCTAGGTTCTTTCCATAGTTTGGCTATTGTGGACATTGTTGCTATAAACATTCAGGTACATATGCACCTTCAGATCACTACATTTTTATCTTTAAGGGAAATACCAGTAGCGCAATTGCTGGGTCAAGAGTAGCTCAGTTTTCAACTTTTTGAGGAACCTCCATGCTGTTTTCCAGAGTGGCTGCACCAGCTTGCATTCCCACCAACAGTGTAGGAGGGTTCCCCATTCTCCGCATCTTCTCCAGCATCTGTAATTTCCTGACATGTTAATTTTAGCCATTCTGACTTGTGTGAGACGGTATCTCATTGTGGTTTTGATTTGTATTTCCCTGATGCCAAGTGATGTTGAGCACGTTTTCATATATCTGTTGGCCATCGGATGTCTTCTTTGCAGAAACATCTGTTCATGTCCTCTGCCCATTTCTTTTTTATTTTTTTAATCTTTAATTTTTAAATTTCTTTACAGTGTACCAGAATACATTGTTTATGCACCACACCCATTGCTCCATTCAATATGTGCCCTCCATCATACCCATTACCAGGATTACCCAACCTCCCACCCCCCACCCCTTTAAAACCCTCAGATTGTTTATCAGAGTCCATAGTCTCTCATGGTTCATCTCCCCCTCCAGTTTCCCCCCACTCCCTTCTCCTCTCCATCTCCACATGTCCTCCATGTTATTTCTTATGCTCCACAAATAAGTGAAACGATATAATAATTGACTCTCTATGCTTGACTTATTTCACTCAGCATAATCTCTTCCAGTCCTGTCCATATTAATAGAAGAGTTGGGTATGCATCCTTTCTGATGGAGGCATAATACTCCATAATGTATATGGACTACATCTTTCTCTGCCCATTTCTTAATTAGATTATTCATTCTTTGGGTGCTGAGTTTGATAAGTTCTTCATAGATTTTGGATACTACGCCTTTATCTGAGAAGTCAATTGCAAATATCTTCTCCCATTCTGTCAGTTGTTTTCTGGTTTACTTAACTGTTCCCTTTACTGTGCAAAAGCTTTTGATCTTGATGAAGTCCCAATAGTTCATTTTTGCCCTTGCTTCCCTAGCCATTGGTGATGTTTCTAGGAAGAAGTTGCTGTGGCTGAGGTCGAAGAGGTTGCTGCTTGTGTTCTCCTCAAGGATTTTGAAGGATTCCTGTCTCACATTGAGGTCTTTCATCAATTTTGAGTGTGTGTGTGTGTGTGTGTGTGTGTGTGTGTGTGTGGTGTGTAAGGAAATGGTCCAGTTTCATTTTTCTGCATGTGGCTGTCCAATTTTCCCAACACCATTTGTTGAAGAGACTGTCTTTTTTCCAGTGGACATTCTTTCCCACTTTGTCAAAGATTATTTGACCACAGAGTTGAAGGTCTATTTCTGGGCTCTCTATTCTGTTCTGTTGATCTGTATGTCTTTTTATGACAGTACCACACTGTCTTGATGATGACAGCTTTGAAATAGAGCTTGAAGTCTGGAATTGTAATGCAACCAAATTTGGCTTTTTTTTTTTTTCCCCAACATTCCTCAGGTTATTTGGAGTCTTTTCTGGTTCCATATATATTTTCAAATTATATGTTCCATTTCTTTGAAAAAAAATTGAAGGTATTTTGATAGGGTTTGCATTAAACATGGAGACTGCTTTAGGTAGCATAGACATTTTCACAATATTTGTTTTCCTCATCCATGAGCACAAAATGTTTTTCCATTTCTTTGTGTCTTCCTCAATTTTTTCATGAATACTTCATAGTTTTCTGAGTACAGATTCTTTGCCTCTTTGGTTAGGTTTATTTCTAGGTGTCTTATGGTTTTGGATGCAACTATAAATGGGATCGACTCCTTGATTTCTCTTTCTTTTCTCATGCTACTGGTATATAATAATGCCACTGACTTTGGTGCATTGATTTTATATCCTGAGACTTTACTGAATTCCTATATGAGTTCTAGCAGTTTTGGAGTGGATTGTTTTGGGTTTCCCACATAAAGTATCATATCATCTCCAAAGAGTGAGAGTTTTGACTTCTTTGCCAATTTGGATGCCTTTTATTTATTTCTGTTGTCTGATTGCTGAGGCTAGGACTTCTAGTGCTATGTTGAATAGCAGTGGTGATAGTGGACAGCCCTGCCGTGTTCCTGACCTTAGCAGAAAAGCTCTCAGTTTTTCCCCATTGAGAATGATATCCGGTGTGTGTTTTTCATAGATGGCTTTGATGATGTTGAGGTATGTACCCTCTAATTCCTGTACTCTGAAGAGTTTTGATCAAGAAAGGATACTGTACTTTGTTAAATGCTTTTTCAACATCTATAGAGAGTATCATATGGTTCTTGTTGTTTCCTTTATTAATGTATTGTATTACATTGATTGATTTGTGGATGTTGAACCAACCTTGCAGCCCCAGAATAAATCCCACTTGGTCATGGTGAATAATCCTTTTAATGTACCGTTGGATCCTATTGGCTAGTATTTTGATGAAAATTTTCACATGTGTTTTCATCAAGGAAATTGGTCTGTTATTCTCCTTTTTATGGGGTCTTTGTCTGGTTTTGGGATCAAGGTGATGCTGGCCTCATAAAATGAGTTTGGAAGTTTTCCTTCCAGTTTTTGTTTTTGTGTTTTTGGGGTCTTTTTGTTTTTGTTTTTGTTTTGTTTTTTTTGTTTGTTTGTTTTTTGTTTTTTTTTTTTTTGTTTTTTTTTTTTTTTTTGAACAGTTTCAGGTGAATAGGAGTTAATTCTTCTTTAAATGTTTGTTTAAATCCCCCTGGGAAGCCATCTGGCCCTGGGCTCTTGTTTGTTGGGAGATTTTTGATGACTGCTTCAATCTCCCTACTGGTTATGGGTCTGTTCAGGTTGTCTGTGTCTTCCTGGTTCAGTTTTGGTAGTTATATATGTCTCTAGGAATGCATCCATTTCTTCCAGATTGTCAAATTTCCTGGCATATAGTTGCTCATAATATGTTCTTATAATTATTTGTATTTCCTTGGTGTTGGTTGTGACCTCTCCTCTTTCATTCATGATTTTATCTTTTGGGTCCTTCCTCTTTTCTTTTTGGTAAGTCTGACCAGGGGTTTCGCAATTTTTTTTAATTCTTTCAAAGAACCAGCTCCTATTTTCGTTGATTTGTTCTACTGTTCTTTTTGGTTTCTATTTCACTGATTTCTGCTCTGATCTTTGTTATTTCTCTTCTCCTGCTGGGTTTAGGCTTTCTTTGCTGTTCTTTCTCCAGCTCCTTTAGGTATAGGGTTAGATTGTATATTTGAGACCTTTATTGTTTCTTGAGAAAGGCTAGTATCACTATATATTTTCCTCTCAGGACTGCCTTTGCTGTGCCCCACAGATTTTGAACCATTGTATTTTCATTATCATTTTTTTCCATGATTTTTTTCAATTCTTCTTTAATTTCCTGGTTCACCCATTCATTCTTTAGTAGGATGCTCTTTAGCCTCCATGTATTTGAGTTCTTTCCAACTTTCCTCTGTGATTGAATTCTAACTTCAGAGCATGTGATCAGAAAATATGCAGGGGATAATTCCAATCTTTTGGTACCAGTTGAGACCTGATTTGTGACCCAGAATATGATCTATTCTGGAGAATGTTCCATTGCACTAGAGAAGAATTTGTGTTCTGTTGCTTTGGGATGGAATGTTCTGAATATGTCTGTGAGGTCTGTCTAGTCCAGTGTGTCATTTAAGCCTTTTATTTCCTTGTTGATTGTTTGCTTGGATGATCTGTCCATTTCAGTGAGGTGGGTGTTAAAGTCCCCTACTATGATTGTATTATTGTCATTGATTTTGTAATTTGATTTTGTTATTATTTGGTTTACATAGTTGGCTGCTCCCATGTTAGGGGCATAGATATTTAAAATTATTAGATCTTCTTGTTGGACAGACCCTTTAAAAATGATATAGTGTCCTTCCTCATCTCTTATTATAGTCTTTGGCTTAAAATCTAACTTGCCTGATATCACGATTGCCACCCCAGCTTTCTTTTGATGTCCATTAGCATGGTAAATTGTTTTCCCCCCTCTCACTTTAAATCTGGAGGTGTCTTTGGGTCTAAAATGAGTTTCTTGTAGACAGCATATTGATGGGTTTTGTTTTTTTATCCATTCTGATACCCTGTGTCTTTTGATTGGGACATGTAGCCCATTTACATTCGGGGTAACTTTGAAAGATATGAATTTAGTCCAATTGTATTGCCTGTAAGGTGACTGTTACTGTGTATTGTCTCTATTCCTTTCTGGTCTACTACTTTTAGGCTCTCTCTTTGCACAGAGGTCCCCTTTCAATATTTCTTGTGTGGCTGGTTTGGCGTTTGCAAATTCCTTCAGTTTTTGTTTGTCCTGGAAGCTTTTTATCTCTCCTTCTATTTTCAATGATAGGCTAGCTGGGTATAGTATTCTTGGCTGCATGCTTTTCTCATTGAGTCTTCTGAATATATCATGCCAGTTCTTTTGGCCTGCCAGGTCTCTGTGCATAGGTCTGCTGCCAGTCTAATATTTTTACCATGGTATGTTATAGACTTCTTGTCCTGGGCTGCTGTCAGGATTTTCTCTTTGTCACTAGGACTTTTAAGTTTTACTATTAGGTGACGGGGTGTGGACCTATTTTTATTGACTTTGAGGGAGGATTCTCTGTGCCTCCTGGATTTTGATGCTTGTTCCCTTTACCATATTGGGGAAATTCTCTATAATAATTCACTCCAATCTACCTTCTGCACCCCTTTCTTTCTTCTTCTTCTGGAATTCTAATTATCCTAATAATGATTCATCTTATGGTATCACTTATCTCTTGAATTCTCCCCTCATGGTCCAATAGTTGTTTGTCTCTCTTTTGCTCAGTTTCTTTATTTTCCATCATTTGGCCTTCTATATCACTAATTCTCTCTTCTGCCTCATCTATCCTAGCAGTAAGAGCCTCCATTTTTTTTTAATTGCACTTTATTAATAGCTTTTTAAATTTCAGATTGGTTAGATTTTAGTTCTTTCATTTCTCCAGAAAGGGCTTTTATTTCTCCAGAAAGCATTTCTCTAATATCTTCCATGCCTTTTGAGCCCAGCTAGCACCTTGAGAATCATCCTTCTGAACTCTAGATCTGACATATTACCAATGTCCGTACTGATTAGGTCCCTAGCCATTGGTCTTGCTTCTTGTTCCTCTTTATTTTTTCCCCGTGGTGAGTTTTTCTGCCTTGTCATTTTGTCCACATAAGAATATTTGAACAAGGGGCGCCTATGTGGCTCAGTGGTAAACCTCTGCCTTTGGCTCCCGTGTCATCTCAGAGTCCTGGGATCAAGCCCTTCATTGGGCTGTCTGCTCAGCCGGGGTTCTGCACCCCCCCCCCCCACGCCTGCTTCTCTGCCCACTTGTGATCTCTCTTTCTCTCTGTCAAATAAATAAATAAATTAATTAAAAATATATATAAATGAGAGAATAAAATACTAAAAAGGTGGCAACGACCCCAGAAAAATGTATGCTAACCAAATCATTAGAGATCTAAAACCAGGGGAGTGGGGAGAAGGAAGTTTGTGAAAAGAAATTAAAATAATAATAATTATATATATATATATATATATATATATATATATATATATATATATATATAATTGGTGAATAGAACAGAGCCACCCAGTTAGTTTTAGGTGTATTTTGGTCTCTTAAATAAACTACCTCCCCAAATTTTAAAGAAAGAATAACATATATATTCAAAAATAAGGGTAAGCATAATGAAGGGATGGAATACGACTGTAAAGATGAAAATTTTAAAAATTCCTAAAAAAGTAATTGATAATATAAGTTTGTTAGAAAAATGAAAAAAAAAAAGGAATGCTCAAGCTGGAGACTAGAACAAAGCCATGTACTAGATTAGGGTATATTTTGATCTATTAGAGGAAATTGTATCCCAAAATTTTCTAGAAAAGAAAGAAAAATACCTATATGTGTACAAAAAATAAAGTTGGGGGTACCTGTGTGGCTTAGTGGGTTAAGCCTCTGCCTTTGGCTCAGGTCATGATCTCAAGGTCCTGGGATCAAGCCCTGTTTTGGGCTTTCTGCTTAATGGGAAGCCTGCTTCCTCCTCTCTCTCTCTCTCTGCCTGCCTCTCTGTTTATTTGTGATCTCTGTCAAATAAATAAAGAAAATCTTTTAAAAAAAAGTTAAATACAATGAAGGGGTAAAATTTGACTATAACAATGAAAGTTTAAAAAGTTTTTTTTTTAATGTTTGTTTTAGAAAGGTATTGTTAAGATAGACTAGTTAAAAAATGTTAAAAGTGTAAAAAAAGTGGAAAATTTTTAAAAATAGAATAAGAAAAAGAATTTAAAAAATTAACTTTGCAAGACTGAAGGATCATTGGGGAAAAGCCATGAATTTTGCGTGTTGCTTTCCCCTAGCTCTGAGTTCCACTGTTCGCCTTGATCAGTGAGCGTGGTCTTGGCTGGATGCTCTTGTTGATCTTTTGTGGGAGGTACCTCTTGCAGTGATTCTCACATGGCTTTGCCTAAGGCAGAAATGCACTGTCCTTGCCAGTGGACAAGTGGGCTAAGTAATCTGCTCAGGTTCACTCTTGGAGCTTTTGTTCCCTGAATGCTTTCCATAGAGCTCTGGAGGCTGGGAATGAAAATGGCGGCCTCCCAGTCTCTGGCCCAGAGGAGCAGAGCACTCAAGGCCCCACTCCTCAGAGTGCCCCCAGAGACAAGCAGTCAATCACTCCCAGCTATCTGGTCTCTTGCCATGCTCTGTGCTCACATGGCATGTGACTGAGCATTTCTATCTCTGGAACACAGCCCCACCTGGAGTCTCCAAACCCAGCAGATTCCTGCCTCACTGATTCTCCTGGAACAGGAAGGTGAGTCTCTCCAAATCTGTCACTTGTGGGGTCCCTGCTCAAAGAGCAGTGACCCAGCTGTGCCTTGGATCATGATTTAAGGTAACCCCGATCTGAAAGCTCACTCTTCAGCTCTGTCTCTGTATTCGGCTTCCCCACTCTGATAGCTGAAAGCCATACTACACTCGGACACCCCCAATCTTTCTATGACCCCGTGGGACCTGAGACCACGCTGTCCCCATGAGGGCTCCACCCCCTGCTTACTCTCTGGAGCCATGTCCCTCAGTGGATCTGAATTCTAAAAGTTCTGATATTGTGCTCCACTGATCCTCTGCTTGCTGAGAGCTGGCCCCTCCCTGCTGTGGTCTATCTTCCCACCACTTTAGATTCACTTCTCCTATATTCTATCTTTTCAGAAAGTGGTCAATTTTCTGTTCCTAGAAATGCTGCTCTTCTCTTCAATCTCCTGTTGAGTTTGTAGGTGTTTGGAATGGTTTGATACCTATCTAGCTGAATTCTTGAGATCTGATGTCATTTTGGTCCACTACTCCTCTGCCATCTTGCCTCTCTCCCCAAATATTTCTATTTTAATAACGTCCAGACAAAGTAGTTAAAACAATATAGAATACTATGTGTTTAAATTTAGCAAATTATTTATACTAAATTAAGCAGGTATTAATAAAGTAGAAAAAAATTCTATGTATTACAAATTTTAAAATGATAAGCTTTGGCACGAGGTACTTCCAGAGGTGTTAGGTGTGCAGGTAAAATTCATATTTAAACACCAGAAGTATTTTTTCTTCCAAAATATAAACCCCTATCTAATAAATATTAAGGGAAAATATTGCTTAAGGTACAATTAAAGTAAAAATAAAATAAAAACCTCAGTCCATGTTACATAGGTATCATTTCATCAAGTTATTAACATTTCTAGAGAAATAGCATCAAAAATTAGATTCTAACAGGAATGAGCCCTGAGATAAGAAAATGCTTATTCTGAAGTCACTTATAGAATAATGAAATCAGGAATTCTCACTGAGTCTTGCATTTGGTGGGGGTTTATGCTCTTAAGTACATTTTTCTAATAAAATATTACTTTCAATATCCAATGATGAATGTCTAATTATTTATAAATTCTGTCAAAGTCATGTGAGCTGCTCCAAGACCAGGAGAGATTCTAGTGCTCTGCTACACAAAGTGTGATGTATGGAACAACAGGAGTGGCATTCCCTAGGAGCTTGTTAGAATGCAAACTCTTAGACCAGATCCCAGATAAAATGAATCTGCATTTTAACAAGATCCCTAGAGACTGAGCAGCACTGTTCTGGAGCACCTGACTTGGTTATGGCCTCAATTTTCTTTCCCTCAATTTTTTCTGTCTAGAATTTTCTGTTTTATATATTTTTTCCCCACCATTGGCAGATTTCTCTACCTGGTATTTAAATGAGTTCTTTGGCAAGAATATGCAGTTGTTTTTAGTTATAATTAAATGGGGGTGGGCTCTAGGGATACTGCAAGAAAGTTACCTAAATCTCAGCATTCTGCTATTCACAGATTCACTCTTCTCAAATGCCTGCTTTGAGATCAGATCTGGGGATATGTACACAACATGCCAACATAACCTGAAAGCTGAAAAAAATCCAACATATATTTTCTTTGGTATGGTGCATGATATTAGACAGTACTACAAACTCCTTTTTTTTCATTAATCTTATGGAGTTAGAATAAGGCTGAATGTCATGAGGAGTCAGGTCACTGCTCTGGCAAGAAATGTGATCTGCAGGATGACTCAGAACTCAGCAGAACATGAATCTTCTCACTTTAATCTCTTTGCAGCTTTGAGCTGGCTATACCATCTGTATCAGTCAAATGTTACTGTGTAACAAACACAACAAATATAATTTATTGGTTCCTGACTCAGTGAGTAAACTATTTGGACTGGGCTCAGTTGAGCTATTCTATTTATCTTGCCTGGGTTCACTCAATCCACTGCAATTAGCTTATGAATCAGAAAGAATTGATTGATCCTGGATGGCCTTATCCATGTCTGGCTATTTGCTGGGGTAAATATGCTACATGCATTTAGTAGGGTAATTCAACCTTTTTCACATGGCAGCTAGGTTCCAAAATCAGTAAGTCCCTATGTACAAGCACTTTTCAAGCTTTTGCTTGCATCATGGTTGCTAATGTTTCACTAGCTAAAGCAAGTCACAATGCCAAGTCTAGATTAAAGAAGTAAAGATAAAGATTTTCTCATTTAATAAGAGATATTGTAAAACGCTGTGGTCATTTTTTTTTCCTGAGTTTACCAAATAATTTCTCTATTCCAAAATAATGAATTTTTTTTAACTTGTACCTCTTTCTATTTAAGCACATTTCTGTTCTCAGAAGAGAACCCCATGTCAATGAAACTATTATAGGACTGAGATAGCCATAAGAGCTCTAAGACTATAGAATATTATGAAGAACAGGTGTCATGACTTTGAGCTCAATCAGGAAAAGGTGCTTTGTTATTTACTCTGAAAGTCCACTTCCCTGCTTTTACTCTGGGGAATTTGCATTTCTGAGTGGAATTCTATTTTGTTTTGTTTATTTCACTTCTGTTGCTTCAATAAAATATGCACCTGTTTGTTCTGGCATTGAGAGCAGCTGTCTGCTCTGTGGCAGTATTTCCCACCTGGGTAGCTGAGCTGTCTCTCAGTGGCAGACACCTTTGTCAGTGTTGGTGGGAAATGAGCATCTTGGCTAATTTGGGTGCTTCTCTTCAGATTTGGTGAAACAGGACAGAATAGGAAGTGATTGACTTCCAAATTCATACTGTGAGAAGTTTCCTAAGATACACAGTGGGTAAGAACAGAGTCAAAGAGGAAGTAGGTGGTGTATAAAATGAAGAGGAATTAATAATTGATGTGACTTATGAGGTAGACAGAAGAAAAATACCAAGAGACTGATTGTGTCACAGTAACCATGTAAACAAAACTTTTGTAGTTGATATGATGGAAAATACCTGATAATATGTGAATGGATTAAAATTTTCACCAAATGAAAATTGGTGCTACATACCTGACATATTGATAGACACTATTACATGATAAATATATGATGGGGATTATAATTGTGGTTGCTTTAAGATTTATCTATGTTATTGCATGTGTCAATAATTTGTCCCTTGTTATTGCTGAGTATATGCTGAGTATGGATATTCTACAATTTGTGTTTCCACTTACTGGAACTTGAGCTCTTTCTAGTTCTTGATTATTATGAATAAAATTGCTACAGATATTTTTTAATGAATTTTATTGTGTATGTAAATTTTAATTTCTCTTGAGTAAGTATCTAGGAGTAGAATTTAAGTTATATAATAAATGAATAACTAACTTCATAAGAAACTGCCATACTATTTTCCAAAGTGATTATATAGTTTTTCACCTAGCTATGTATGAAAGTCTTGCTTTCTCTGTATCATTAATTAAACTTGGCATCACTAGCCTTTTTAATTCTTGGTATTCCAGTAAGTATGAATTAGTTCCTCAGAGTAGATTTTTTTCTCTGAGTGTTTGTGGTATATTTATGACATTTTATATTTCAATTACATATATATATATAATTACATATATATAGATATGTATATATATAATTTTAATTCCAATATAGTTAACATAGTGTTGTATTAGCTTCAGGTGAATAATATAGTGATTCAACAGTTCCCTACGTTACTCAGTCTAATCACAGTAATTGTGCTCTTTATCCCTTTCACCTTTATCCACTTCACCCATCCCCCACCCACTTCCCCTCTGGGAACCGTAAGTTTGTTCCACATAGTTAAGAGTCTGTTTTTTGGTAGATCTCCTCGTTTCATTTCTTAAATACCACATATAAGTAAAATCATATGGCATTTGTCTTTGAAAGAGGAAATCAAAAGACATGGAGACAGTGAAAATAAAAGCACAATGGTCCAAAATGTTTGGGATAAAGCAAAAGCTATTCAAAGACAGAAGTTTATAGCAATGCAAGCCTACCTCAGGAAGCAAGAAAAATGTCAAACAACTTAACTTCATTCTCAAATGAACTAGAAAAAGAACAAACAAAACCCACAACCAGTATAAGGAAGAAAATAAGAAAGATTAGAACAGAAACAAAATAGAAACAATACAAAACAATGGAAAACATCAATAAAACCAGGAGCAGGTTCTTTGAAATGATCAACAAAATTGATAAACCAATAGCCAAACTCATCAAAAGTAGAAAATAAAAAGAGAGAACTCAAACAAAATCAGAAATGAAAGAGGAGAAATAACAACTGAAACTACAGAAATACAAAGGAGTATAAAAGATTATGAAAAATCATATGCCAACAAATTGGATAACATAGAAAAAATGGATAAACTCCTATGAAATATAACCTCCTGAAACTGAGTCAGGAAGAAATAGAAACTTTGATAAGACCAACTTCCAATAATGAAATTGAATCAGTAGTCAGAACCAGTAGTCAGAATCAGTAGTCAGTGAATTGAATCAGTAGTCAGAACCAGTAGTCTGAATCAGTAGTCAGAAACCCTCCCCAGAACCAGACAGCTTCACAGGTGAATTCCAGTAAACATTAGAAGAAGAGTTTATAACACACACACACACAAACACACACACACACACACTTCAGGAATAAATCCCTATTGGTCATGTTGAATGTCTTTTTTTAATGTATTGCTGGATTCAGTTTGCTAATATTTTATTGAGGATTTTTGTACCTGAATTTAGAGATATTGGCCTGGAGTTCTCTTTTCTAGTGGTCTTATTAGAATGTCCATCAAGATAAACTATATGTTAGGCAATAAATCTCCCAAAGTGTCAAAATACTGATACCTTATAGCTTATGTCCTCTTACTAGATGGAATTAAAAGTCAATAGCTATAAATTATCTAGAAAATCACCAAATATTTGGAAATAAAATAATACACTCTCAGTAAGCCATGGTACAATAAAAAAATCACAAGTGAATTAAAAATTCTTTTGAACTAAATGACAATGAAAATAACATCAAAATACCTACTCTTCTCAAACTAGTCTAAAAAAATAGAAGAGGAGGAAAAGCTTCCAAATTTTGACACTTTGGGAGATTTATTGCCTAACATATAGTTTATCTTGATGAACATTCTAAGTAAGCCTAAATGTGTATTTTTATTTTTGTGTTAATATTTTGTAGGTATCAATTAAATCAGTTTTGTTGCTAGTGTTCAAGTATTTTTATATTTTTACTTCACTTACTACTTTCCCCATTTATTACTAAGTAAAGTGCTAAAATTCCCAACTATGTTAATAGGTTTTTTCTTCCCTTTAATCCTGTAAACTTGCTACATAATTGTAACTGGGCACATTATATATTCTTGATTATTTTGTCTTTTTGGGAATTGTTTCTTTTTATTTGTAATAAACTTTAACATTTATATACACCCATGAAATCATCACCACAGCCAAAGTAATGAACACATTTATATTCCCCAAAATTTTCTTCAAGTGCCCATTTTTATTGAAGCATAATTAAAGTACAGTGTTATGTTGGTTACAGGTATACAATATTATTGTTCAACTTTATACATTACTCAGTATGCATCAAAGTAAGTGTACTCTTAATTCCCTTTATCTATTTTAACCATCCCCCTGTCTACCTCCCTTTTGGCAATCATCAATTTGTTCTCTATATTTAAGAGTCCATTGTCTCTCTTTTTTTTTATTCATTCATTTCCTAAATTCCAAATATGAGTGAAATCATATAGTGTTTGTCTTTCTTTGACTTATTTCACTTAGTATAACAGCTACCAGGTCCAACCATGTTGTTGCAGATGGCAAGATCTCATTCTTTTCATGGCTGAAAATATTCCATTGTGTGTATATACTGCTGCTTCTTTATCCAGTCATCTATTGATGGATAATTGGGGTACTTCCTTATCTATCTGGCTGTTATAAATCCTAATATAGTAAACATAAGGGTGCATATATCTTTTCAAATTAGTGTTTCATTTTCTTTGGGTAAATACCCACTATTGGAATTACTGGATCACATGGTAATTCTATTTAAAAATTTTTGAGGAAACTCCACACTATTTTCCAGGGTGGCTGCACCAATTTTCATTTTCACCAACAATGCAAGAGTTTCCCCTTTCTCCACATTCTTGCCAACACCTGTTGTTTCATGTGTTGTTGATTTTAGACATTTTGACAAGTGTGAGGTGATACCTCATTGTAGTTTTGATTTGCATTTCCCTGAGGATAAGTGATGTTGAGCATCTTTTCATGTGTCTGTTGACCATCTATATGTCTTTGGGAAAAAAAAAATTCTATTCAGGTCCTCTGACCATATTTTAATTGGATTGTTTTTGTTTTCTGTGGGGATTTTTTGTTGTTTGTTTTTTGGTGTTGAGTAGTAGAAGTTCTTTGGATATTAACCGCATATCAGATATGCCATTTGCAAATATCTTCTTCCATTCAGTGGCTACCTTTTTGTTTTATTGATTCCTTCACTGTGCAAAATATTTTTATTTTGGTGGAGTTCCAATAATTTAGTTTTGTTTTTGTTTGTATTGACTAAAAAGACCTATCTAGAAAAAATGTTTTTATGGTCAATGTCAAATTACTGCTTAAATTTTCTTTTAGGAGTTTCATGGTTTTAGGCCTCATGTTTAGGTCTCCAATCCATATTGAATTTATTCTTATGTCTGATATAAGAAAATTGTCCAGTTTTATTCTTTTTTCATGTAACTGTCCAGTTTTCTCAACACCATTTATTGAAGAGACTATCTTTTTTCCATTGTATATTTTTGCCTTCTTTAATTGGTCATATGAGCATGGGTTTATTTTTGGGGTCTCTATTCTGTTCTATTGTCCTATGTGTCTATTTTTGTGCCAGTACCATACTGTTTTTATCACTACTTTGTAGTATATCTTGAAATCTAGGATTGTGATATTTCTAGCTTTGTCCTTTCTCAAGATGGCTTTTACTATTCAGAGTTTTTGTGGTTCCATACAAATTTTAGGATGATTCTAGTTCTGTGAAAAATGCTGCTAGTATTTTGATAGGGATTGCATGAAATCTATGGATTATCTTGGGTAGTGTAAATATTTTAATGATATTGGTTCTTCCAATCCATGAGAATGGGATATCTTTCCATTTATTTGTATTGGCTTCAATTTTTTAAATCAATGTTTTATAGTTTCTTTTATTCTGTTTCTATGTTCTTTAATCTCTTGTACCTCATAATCTTTACCTCGTAATCTACTTCTTGTATTAATAGAGCCACCATGTATTTTTTTAATGCAGTATATTTATGTCTTTAGATATCAAGTAGGTCTTTCATAGATAGCTTATAGTTCACTCCTGCTATTTTATTCAGTCTGTCATTTTCTTAATTTTAATCATTCTTTAGTCTCTTTACATTTAATGTAACTATCAGTGTGATTAGGTTTGAGTCTGCAAAGTTGCTATTTAATTTTTACTTTTCCTTTTTGATTTTGTTCCTTTTTCACTCCTTGAGTTGTTACAGAATAATAAAAACATTTTCTTCTACTTCATAGTATCTGTTTCTTTTTTTTTTTCCCCTTATTATTTGCTCTAGGGCTCAAAATTTGCAATTTTATTAGAGGCCAGCCAAAGACATTTCCTTACACCTGACACTGAACACTTCCTACTTCCTCCTGAATACTTTCTACTTTAAATAGTATATTTCCATTTACTCATCACCCTTCATTTTTGCTATCATACTTATCTTTTGTCTGTCCATTTGTTACAAAGCCTGTCTCACCAATGTTACTCTTATAACTTTAAACAATCAATCATCTTTAAAAGCAATGATAAGAACAAAAACAATTTTTATATTTATGTTTGTATGTAATACCCTTGTTCTTCTTTCCTTTCTATAGATTCAGTTTTCTTTCTGTTATTTTATGGTTACTTATGAGACATTTTCCTTTCTTATAAGGCCTTTGTTTGATTGGAGTATTAGGGCAATGCTGGCCTTATGAAATGAGTTAGAAAGTATTTTTTTCTGCTTCTTTCTTTTCAAAGCAATTGTAAAGAATTGATACAACTTCTCTCTGAGATGGTAGAATTCACCAGTGAACTGCTTTTGGTCTAATGCTTTCTATTTTGGAAGGTTATTAATTATTTATTCAGTTTCTTATTGATATAGGCCTATTTAAATTGTCTGTTTCTTCTTTTATAAATTTCAGTAGATTGTGTCTTTCAAGGAATTGGTCCATTTCATTTAGGTTAACAAATCTGTGGGTGTAGAGTTGTTCATGGTATGCCTTTACTATGCTTTTAATGTCCATGAGATCTGTAGTGATGTCCCCTTTTGTGTACTCTCTTATTTTTTTCCTTAGGTAGCCTCTCTAGGGGCTTGTCAGTTTGTTTGGGTTTTTCTTAACTTAAAAAAAAAAAAAAAACTGTCCTTGGTTTCATTGATTCTTTCTATTGATTTTCTGTTCTCATTTTCATTGCCTTATCCTGTAATTTTTATTATGTCTTCTGGTTACTTTGGGTTTAATTTGTACTTCTTATTCTGGTTTCCTAAAGTGTAAACTTAGATTATTGAATTTATATCTTTCTTTTCTAATATGTACTTTCAATACTATAAATTTCCATCTAAAACTACATTTGCTGCATTCTATTGATTTTGATAAATTTTGTTTTCCTTTTTATTTAACTCAAAGAATTTTTAATTTTATCTTGATATTTCTTCTTTGATCCATTTGTTATTTATAAGCATGTTGTTTAATCTCATAAGTACTTTGGATTTTCCAACTATCTTTCTGTTACTGATTTCAATTACATTGTGGCCTGAGAGCAGACACTGTGTATTTTTTTTAATATTTTAAATACATTATTGTATTTAAATTTGTGAAAGTGTATCTTATCTTGGTGAATGTGCCATGTGAACTTGAGAACAATGTGTATTCTACTACTGATGTATTATATAATCTATACATGTCAGTTATGCTAATTGGTTGATGGTATTGTTCTGTCAACTATATTCTTACTGATTTTCTTCCTGTTTGATCTGCCCATTTCTGGTAGAAGACTGCTGAAGTTCTCAGCTATAAATAATGAACTTATCTATTTATCCATGAAGTTTTATTAATTTTTGCTTCATGTATTTTGACACTTAGCTGCATACACATTAAAGGTTTTTATATCTTTTTAAATAATTGACCTCTTATTCATTATGTAACACCTCTTTCAATCCTTAATAACTTTTCTCATCTCAACTCTGTTGTGTCTGAATTAACATAGCTACTCTTGCTTTCTTTTGATTAGTTGTTAACATGGTATATTTTCTTGATTTACTTGCTTTTTAACCTATAATGTCTTTACATTTAAAGTAGGTTTCTTATAGATAACATATGGTTGGATCTTGCTTTTTTATCTACTCTTAGGATCATTGTCTTTTTTTCATTAACATATAATGTATTACCAGGAGTACAGGTCTGTGAATCATCAGGTTTACACACTTCACAGTACTAACCATAACACATACCCTCCCCAGTGTTCATAACACAACCACCCTCTCCCTAACCCCCTACCCCCAGCAACCCTCAGTTTGTTTTGTGCTTAAACAGTCTTTTATGGTTCCTGATCCCATCTTCTTTCATTTTTTCCTTCCTACTCTTCAAACCCCCAACCCTGCCTCTCAAATTCCTCATATCAGGGAGATTGTGTGATAATTGTCTTTCTCTGATTGACTTATTCTGCTCAGCATAATACCCTCTAGTTCCATCCACATCATTGAAAATGGCAAGGTTTCATTCTTTTGATTGCTGCATAGTATTCCATTGGGTGTGTGTGTGTGTGTGTGTATATATATATATATATACACATATATATATATATATATATACACATGTCTTCTCATGTATATATATACACACACATACATACACATACACACACACACATATGCCACAGATCATAGTTTAAGGTAACCCCAAGTTGAGTGCTCAACCTTCGTCTCTGTCTCTGTAGCTGCCTTCCCCGCTCTGATACCTGTGAGCTCTGATATACTCAGACACCCCCGATCCTTCTGTGACTCCATGGGATCTGAGACCACACTGTCCCTGTGAGGGCTCCACCTCCACTTAGCTTCTGAAGTGATGTCCCTCAGTAGAGCAGACTTTTGAAAGTTCAAATTTTGTGCTCCGTTTCTCCATCGCTTGCCGGGAGCCATCCCCAACCCCAACCCCAGTGGTCTACCTTCCTGTTGCTTTGGATTCACTTTCTGCATGTCCTACCTTTCAACAAGTGGTCAATTTTCTGTTTCTAGAATCACTTCTCTTCTTCTCTTCAATCTCCTTTTGTGTTTATGGTGTTTAGAATGGTTTAATAACTATCTAGCTGAACCCCTGTGACCTGATGTCATTTCAGTCTGCTACTCCTCTGCCATCTTGACTCCTCCCTCTGATCATTGTTTTTTAATTGGAACATTTAGACCATTGTCATTCAGAGTAATTTTTGGTGTACATAGATTAATATCCACCATATTTGTTGTTTTTTTTTTTTTTCCCATTAGTTGCTCTTGTTCTTTGTTTCTGTTTTTGTCTTTAATTCTTTCTCTGCCTTTTGTGGTTTTAATTGAGCATTTCACATAATTCATTTTTTTTCCCTTGTTAGCATATCAATTGTATTTCTTTTTACCTTTTTTACATTGTTTTAGTGGTTACCATAGAGTTTGCAGGCTAGACTTACAAGTAATCTAAGGCCACTTTCAAATAACACTATATACCTTCATTGGTCATGTATTTTATAGTAATAAAATCATCTTAATTATTCCCTTCTATGCCTTATATTTTACTGTCATTCATTTCAATTATTGAACATATATATAGATATATATTCTTACATTCAAGTATTATATAATCTATTTTACTATTATTCTGAACAGTTATTTGTTATTTAAGATTAAAAAAATTTCTATTTTTTATTCCTTCTTTGCTACTCTTCTTTATTTTATGTAGATCTTAGTTTCTGATCTGTATCATTTTATTCCTCTCTAAATAACTTCTTTTCACATTTCTTAAAAGACATGTCTATGGGCAATAAATTTTTCCAATTTTTGTTTGAGAGATTATTTCTTCAGTTTGAAGGATAATTTTACAAGGTACATACAGAGTTCTTAACTTTTTTCTCCTCTCTCTCTATATTTAAGTATTTCACTTCACTCTCTTGTTTGCATCATTTTTTAGGAGAAATTTGATTTAATTCTTTGTTCTTATATATGTACAGTATATATCTTATCTGTCTACTTCCAGGATTTATTCTTTATTCTTGATTTTATATAATTTGAATATTATATGTCTAGGTATAGTTTTCTTTTGTGTCTGTGTGTGTGACACTTTTTTCTACTTGGATTCTCTGAACTTCCTCTACCCGAGTTGAATAACTGACATTAATTTGGGGGAATTATCAGTCATTGTTGTTTTAAATGTTTTTTCTGCTACTCTCTTTATTTCTTCCCCTTATGGCATTCTCTTGGTATGTATGGTGCGCTTTTTGTAGTTGTCACAGAGTCCTTGGGTAGTCTGTTGTGGGTTTAGTACTTTATTCTGAGTCTTTTTTTTTCTTTCTTTCTTTTTGGTTTTGGCATTTCCTATCGAGATATTCTCAAGATCAGAGACTGTTTCTTCACCTGTATCCAATCACTAATAAGCCTATCAAAGGCACTCTTTAAATATGTTACAGTTTTTTTGATCTCTAACATTTCTTTTTGGTTCTTAAAATTATCTTCTCTCTACTTATATTGTCTGTCTATTATAGCATGCTGTCTACTTTATCCATTAGAACCTTTAGCTCTATATTACCTATAGTTGTTTTAAATTTCTAGTCTAATAATTATAACATATCTGATATATCTGAGTCTGGTTCTGATACTTGCTCTATCTCTCTATATTTTTTTTCCCTTTTAGTATACTTGTAATTTTTATCTTGATAGCTGGACATGATGTAGTGGGTAAGAGGAATGACTGTAAATAAGCCTTTTTATAATAAGGCTGGGAGGTGTGTGGCTAGGGAAAGCATTCTCCAGCCCTATGATTAAGACTTGGACTTGGGGGTGCCTGGGTGGCTCAGTGGGTTAAGCCTCTGCCTTTGGCCCAGGTCATGATCTCAGGGTCCTGGGATCGAGCCCCGCATTGGGTCTCTGCTCGGCAGGGAGCCTGCTTCTCCCTCTCTCTCTGCCTACTTGTGATCTCTCTCTGTCAAATAAATAAATAAAATCTTAAAAAAAAAAAAAAAAGACTTGGACTTGAAGTGAGCCCATGCCTCTAGACTGTGAATTTCATAAGTGCTTTGCCTTTGTTTTTCACCCCCTTAGGTGGGATAAGATTCATAGAGTGGGCTGCAGTTGGATATTTCCCTTCTCATATGTGAAATGCTAGAATCGACTGGAGTTGATTATATCCCTTTCTCCTGGTGAGTTAGGCTCTGATAATACCCTGGCAGGTTAGGCTCTGGTTAACTAGTTTGCCATAGGATATATTCTATAAGAATATTTTTGAAAAAAGATACATGAACATAATAAAAAAATGAAAAAAAGAAGAGAAAAATATATAATCTAATTCCATAAAATTTTATGAGGTTGGTATTAAAATTGATGCAGAGATTAATCATTTCTTCTATAAGGTTACTTATCTCCCAAGTAGTTAAGAATTAATTTGTTTAAGTCCATAAAGACCCCAAAGTTCCATGTTTTGTGAGTTAAAGCCAATTAGAGATTGTAAAAGATTGTATGTTCATAAAGAAAAACAAAATCTTTCTCAATTACCTGCTGCTATCATAAAAAAAGGAACACACTGGTGGTTTGTCATAGCACTATGCCAAAATCATCTTCCTCCTTTAGACATAGCATATATAATTAAGGGGAGAAAACTACTAAGAGTGTAAACCTTAGTGGTTTAAGAACTTCTAATGTAACTAGTTATATGTGGGAATCATGATAACATTCCAAAACTATATTAATTTTAATAATACTTGGAATAAAAAATAAGCATCATAAAGTAACACAAAGATTAGGATTATTATATAATTAAATTGATCAGAAACAATTTAAAGTCATGAGTTATCCAACTTCTAGTGTAATCTTCAGGAACTTCTGGTATTATTTTCACTAAACTTCTCAGGTAATGAAGGAGGTATTTACTTAAGAATTAGCCTTAAGAAACTAAGTTTTACCTACTTGCATTGCTAATATTAACATTTATCTGTCTTATTTCATCATTGAAATGGTCTAGTTCTCAACTAAGAAATCAAAAAGAATTATAGTTTTTTTTCTTTTCTTTTGGGCAAGACACCAAAACATTTCTTTCAACTTTCAGAATGGTGATTAACTTACTCAAAGTTAACGTTTTGACATATGAACTTTTTTCCATAGTATCCGAAATAAGAGTGAACAAAACAGCCCCTCTCTCCGTAATTGCTTTGTAATTACTTTGTAAGTTTTAAGCATTTACCTTTCATCAGCTATAGAAGTAATTATATAATCCTGAATGTCTCTTAAATTCCACCTCTTTTTCTCCTTTTATTACAATTTAATCTCAAGCCATTGATCAAAAAGGAAAAAAAATCCAATATCAACAATTTCCCCCATTTTAAGAATCATTTTTCCATCATTTTATTGTTATTAATTTTTGAACATCCCCCCCACTAATTTGTTAATAGGATTAGTAATTAGAAGATTAGTAGAATATTATCTTTCTGAATTTGTTGGGGGGATTAGGAGCATTATGTAGTTCAGGTGGATTTATTTTAGTACGTATTTATTTTAGTATAGGTGTTCTTATTTAGTTTATTCCTATTGCTTTGGTCATGATCACCATTTTTTATATAGAAATAGGGTTCAGAAATGATGGCCAAGAAAGAATTCTTGGGACCTCTTTGGCAGAAAAACATGGTCTTATTAAAGCATGGGGATAGGACCTGTAGGCAGAAAGAGCTGTACTGGGTGATGGTTGACTGCTTACATGTTTTCAAATTGGGAGGGAGTTAGAGATAGCATAAGGTTTCCAGGACCTTGCAGGGGCTGACTATAGTTAGGAAAAGCTCATTTATTACTGTCTAGTAAAACCCTAGTCATGAGAGCCTTCACATATTTGAGTGGGCCATATGTTTGGTGGATTATTGTTAACATATATCTTGGGGGGTAGAGAAAAAGGAAGTTCCCAAAGGAATTTTTATATGTTCAGGAATACTTACAGGATCCTGGAGGTCAGGATAATGTTAAGATTGCCTTTTACCCTTAGTAAAGTGTTAACATCAAGGCAGCTGAGTTCCTAGAGGAATGTCACTCTACCTCTTTAAAGGACTTGTCAGTGGTCTGCAGGAAGTAAGGAAATTTAATTTTTTTATTTTGTCTTTGTTTGCCACATCAGTTGTTTCACACCAGGCTCAGATTCTTGGGCATGCAATATGTGCAGCCTCAAAGGGTCCTGTGCTTGGTTTAATGCTCTGCTATTGCTGTCTTAAAATTCTTGATGCTTTTTAAACAAGGAGCTTGCATTTCCATTTTTTACTGGGCCTCAAAAATTAGGTAGCCATTCTTGTTACACACAACACAAACACACTACATATTTTCACATACACTAAGTTATCTTGGAAGGCCATAATAAATTATGATAGACCAAGTGGCCTACACAACAATTACTTGTTTCTCATGATTCTGGAGATGGGAAAGTCCAAGTTAAAGGTACCAGAAGATTTGGTGTCTGGTGAAAGCCCTTTTCCTGGTTTTTATGTGGCCAACTTCTTACTGTATTGTCCCATGGTGGAAAGAGCAGTCATCTCTTTAGGTCTCTTTTTATAAGGCACTAATCTCAATTATTAAGGTGGGGTCTTTATGACCCAGTTACTTTCCAAGTGCCTCAAATTATCATTTCATTTGGGGATTAGACTTTCAATATATGAATTTTTTGAGAACACAAACATTCCATAGCACATATAAAAAATGATATATGTTATTGTGTTTATGACATGAAGCTTAGCATTGATTAAATTAAATTGAACTCAATCTGTGTTACTGTGGATTGACAAATGAATATTTCAAACAAATAAATGACTTTCAAACCCACATTCTTAATGTTGCTCTGAGAAATAAGTAAAGTAAAAAAAAGAAAGAAAGAAAGAAAGAACGAAAGAAAAGAAAAGAAAAAAAAGAAAAGAAAAGAAAAGTAAAAAGAAAAGAAAGCTGGCTGGTCAACTTGATTTGGTAAAACTAACTCATAGAGCTGGCTGGTCAACTTGATTTGGTACAACTAACTCATAGATAAGTGAACTGAGCCCAAATTCAGTTAACAGTATAAGTGAACCCATTCAGCTTTTACATATGGTTTTAATGTCCATATCAAGGCACTACTTAAAACACCTTTGATTTTTACTCTAATTCAACTGATAAAAAGCCTTCTCTTTTATTCTATGTTCTCATGATAATTCAGTCAATTCAAAATTTCCTGTATTTTTTTAAAGATTTTTTATTTATGTATTTGACAGAGAGAGATCACAGAGAGGCAGGCAGAGAGAGAGGGAGAAGCAGGCTCCCTGCTGAGAAGAGAGCCCAATCTGGGGCTCTATCCCAGGATGCTGGGATGATGACCTGAGCCAAAGGCAGAGGCTTTAGCCCACTGAGCCACCCAGGCGCCCCATAAATTTCCTGTATTTTTAATGAGAGCTCCTTGTGCCTCTACAGAGATGTACAAACAAAAATTATTTACTTTGCATTTGTATATTATATTCAGTTATACTGATATTGTTACATAAGTGCCAACACTAAGCTGTTGTCAAGCAAGTTTCTGTATCTTTTTGTTTTTCTCTTGTCTCTACTACCGTTTTTGGGCACTTCTTCTGCATCTAAAATATATGACCCAAGTTTTTCTCTTTATAATTTCCCTAGAAAGTTCTGTTGAGTTGAAGAGGGGGGTGCATACTCACACTTTAAGGAAATAAACCTCAAAGCATTATCCTACTGTAACCTGTGTGATATAAGTACCCTGCAGAAAGAGTCTATACTGTTATAATAGTAACTGACCACCATCTTCCTTCTATGTTTACAAGACAGATCAGGCAACTTCCTTTCTTGTGACTCTAATACCTTATGGGTTTGGGCTATAATAGAAAGAAAGGTAAAGCTAGTCTGGCTCTCAGCAATTCAAATTACTCTACTAATTTGATGGTGTGTGTTACCAAAAAGGATAAAAAGTTACTGTGCCCTGTTTTAAGCCCGATTCACAAAGTATAAAATCTCCCTGAAGCTTACATAAGCCAGGCCCCTTTTTTCTGCATAATATTATTTTGTGCAGTAACTTTTCATTTTTGTCCTGTTATCATAACAAAGTAACCATAATGTTTTTTGGGGGGAACTTGCAGCATGTGATGCTCTATTTTATTAAAAGCAAAACAAACCAAAAAGCCCTACAAAAATCCCAATGACCATCTCTTCTAAAAGATCATCTATCATTATTATTATTAATTATTATTTTACAAATTAGTTCTGCTTCCAGGCAAGATAGACTAATAGAACTGGACTTACCTATCTTCTATCCCCTTCTCTCTCTCTCACACACACCCACAGAGAGAGAGAGAGACAGAAGGAGACAGAGATAGAATAAAAAAGCAATGATTTATAAGACACTGGAGGTCCATCAACAAAAGAGAATGAATTCTCCCCTCCCCACCAGGGTGGGAAAGAAATGAAGTAATTGCCCCAGGCTACCGTCCAGACATTGTTTCTAGGCCAAAGAATAATGATAAGTAATTTAGGAGGACAATCTTTAAGATTCTTAAGCTGAGCTCATTGATTTGAGTAGCCGTAGAGGTAAATTTAAAATTCTTAGGACAGAGTATTATGGAGAAAAGTGGAGAGAGAACCCAAGAATCACAGAAGGCTTGAGCATATTTATCAGTACATATTTGTGAGGAAACTACCCATGCCCAGGGAAAGAACCCCCTGAACAGATTAAAGAGTTCTCAGCATTCACACAAAGCTGGGAATAGTATCTGGACCACTGGAGAAACTCCCAGAGGGAACTTGCCTTAGTAGAGGAGAATATTTCATCCTAGACTAAATACTGCTCAGATCCTGCCTAATCTTAAAAAGAAAAATTCAAAGGTATCAAGAATCCCAGAAGGAAGATCAAAATTGTTTGTAGAAATATAATATTTAGCACTGCACAAGGTGAAACTTAAAATGTCTAGCATCCAATCAAAGATTCCCAGATGTGCAAGAAAATATGAATTATTATGTGAAAAAATACCAAAACTATCTCAGATCTGAGTTGAATGTTAGAATAAGCAGAAAAATATTAAATAGTTATTAGAACTATATTCCATAAAGAAAAAAAATAAGCAGACCCATGGAAGATATAAAAATGACCCAATTAAGCTTTTAGAAATGAAAAAGCTATTGTGTGAGATAAACAATATGCTAAATGGCAATAATGACATAGATATTGCAGAATAAGCAATTAGTAAGTACAGAGATATACCACTAAAAAATATCCAAAATGAAACACACAGAGAAAAAGTTTTAAAAAATGCAAAAAGAATCAGTAAGCTATGGGCCAACTTCAAGTGGTCTATTATACATTTAATTGGAGTCTCTGAAGGAGTGGGCACAAAAAATATTTGAGGAAAAATGGCCAAAAATGTTCAAATGTTATAAATGCAGAAATGAAATCTATTTAATAAACCTCAAGCACAAGAAACATGAAGAAAACTACACCAACGTATACTGAGATGTTTAATTTTTATGTGTCAACTGGACAGACCATGCTGTCCCAGATATTTGGTCATACATTATTTTTGGTGGTTTTATAAGGGTATTTTTGGGTGAGATTAACATTTTTTAGAAGATTTATTTATTTATTTTAGAGAGAAAAAGAGCGTGAGTGGGAGGGGCAGAAGAGGGGGGAGAGAATCTCAAGCAGACTCTGAGCCAAGCATGGAAACCAGTGTGGGATTCAGTCTTACAACCCTGAGATCTCAACCTAAACTGAAACCAAGAGTTAGATGCTTACTTGACTGGCACCCAGGTGCCCCAGGTGTGATTAATATTTAAATTATATTTGAGGAAAGCAAATTGTCCTCCCTAAGGTGGGTGGGTCTTATTTAATCAGTTGAAATCCTGAATAGAACAAAAAAGACTGATTCTACTTCCAAATAAGAGAGAATTCTTCCTTCCTGACTGCCTCTAACTAGAACATTTTCCCCTTTCTTTGAACTCAAACTGAAACATCGTCTCTTCCTAGGTCTCCACTGTCCTTTGGACAGAAAACATCGGATCTCCTGGGTCTCTAGCTTGCTCAGTCATCCTGCAGATCTTGGGACTTACCATCCTCTATAATCACCTGAGCCAGTCTCTCATGATAAATACCAATGTATATATACCCTATTGGTTCTGTTTCTCTGAAAACCCTCTATTTCTCTTCAGACCCTCACTAATAGACCATGATAAAATTTTTCAAAACCAATAAAGAGAAAATCATAAAAGCAGAGATAAAAGACATGTTACAGAAAGAGGAACAAAAGAAGAAAACAGATTATTTTTGGCAGAAATTCCAAACTAGAAGACCATAAAGCAACATCTTTCAAATACTTAAATCTAGATTTCTGTATCTCTTGAAAACATATTTCAAAATATAGGCTTTTTTGGCCACACAAAGGTTGAAAGAATTAATTTCCACAGGATACATATTATAAGAGATATTAAAGGAAGTAATTCAGGCAGAAGAAAAATGATGCCATATGGAAATATAGACCAGCACAAAGCAATTAAGAGCACCAGAAATGGTAACTAAATGGATCGTAAAAATAAAACTAGAATCACACACACACAAAAATTAAACTTTGATATCTAATTGTATTCTCTTAGGAGTCATACCCAGAATGGAAAATGTCTTTTCCATCTTTATAATTATCCTTACATATACAGTGTGGCACTCACAGGGACATTTATCCTGATTTTCTTAATTTGGAAAGATTCCTGACTTCATAAATCTATATACTTCTTGTTTAGCTCTCATTGATTAAGTTCTGATAGCCACTTCTGTTTCTAAAATGGGTATTGACTTCTTCTCTGGAAAGAGAAACTTTCCAGCGTTTGCTGGGTTCAAAGCTCACATCTTTTCTTTTTGGCCCTTGGGATGTCCAAGGGTGACTTTCTCAATCCCATGGCTTCTAATGACATAATGTGGTTATTTGCTTTAGGGTATCCACATTTTGTGAGTCATCAGGTCTTCCAACAATTGGCAGTAGGGTCTTGCTTGGATTGGAGGATTACTACCTTCCTTGGCCCATATCATCTACATTTTTCATTTTCCCATCTATAAAGCTAAGGAAATTAACCTCTTAATCTGCGAGGTCCAAGTTCTTCTAAAATTCTCCTATGAGAACCCTAACATGTATGAGATAGTTTCATTGGTCCCAGGTATTATCATTACTGTTCATCCTGCCTATGTCATTCTGACATCCCCCTGTGTGCTTATCTTTCTTACTGTCCTACACATGAAGTCTCAGAAAGAGAGATGCAAGACTTTGGCCACATATTCCTCCCACCTGAGTGTGGTGGTATTCTAGAATGGCCAGGACACTTCACCGGTATGACTCCCAGTCCTTCTGAACCCCAGAACAAGGCCAGATCAAATCTATGTTCAACAGCATATTTTATACACATGCTGAGGTTCCTGATAAACATTATGAAGAACGCAGTAGTGGCAGTTCTGAGCAAGATTTTGTATAAGTAAACTCTGGAAGTTAAATACCAGATTGCTGTAACTTTGAAAACAAACATGCAGCAGAACAGAGTGCTTTTCAAAGCATTAATCATAATTTTCACATAACACTGGCAAACTGATAGTTGGGGGAAATAATTAAATATTTGTACATATTGGAATCCTTAATTATAAATACATGGCCTGAAGAATTCCCTCTCTTTCTATAAGAGAAAAAAAAAACACCAAACACATTTTAAATGTTACAAATAAATTAAAAATATAATTTCCAAAATGATATTCCATGAAAGATGGTATTTGAGAAATATTAGCAACACTTCAATAACTTTTTAGTCACAGGTTTGCTTTGAGACAAAAAACCATGTATCATATTCAGGAACTGAGTTATTTCACAGTTACTGAAACAATTAATTTTGAGTCTATAGGCTTTAACTTAACTTATTAATATAATGATTAATATTTAAAGCTATAGCTTATCTTGCTAATATAATGATTAATATTTACCATATTATAGTAACTAGAAAATGGATACAAATTATTTGACAGCCCTCTCATGGAGAATTAGGGTCTATTTTTCTCCCTTCAAATTACACTGGCGGGTAACTGCTTTGACAAATAGAGTAAGGCAGATGTGCCAGCTTAGAGGACAATCAACTTCCATCTTGGTCTCTGAGAGACATGAGATGCCATATAACTAATTCGACCCTCACACCCCCTGATAGAGAGCATGCATGGGGAAAGGACACAAACGGAGAGAGAGGAAGATCCAGCTAATCCATGTGGTGTAATCCTTAATACAGTTATCCTGAACCCTCCAGAGAGTAGCACAGCTACCAGCTGAGTACCATCAAAAACCCCAGTTAATGCCACATGAAACAGAAAAAATTACCCAGCTAAGTTCTCCCCAGGTTTCTAACACACAAAATTGAAGTATATAATAAGATATTTGCTCTTTTAAGGCAAAAATTTTAAAAACAGAAAGGAAGAAAGGTTAAGGAAGAAAAGCGGGGAGAGACTATCTTCAGCTCAAGATTATTTCATCATTTCTACACCATGGAGTAGAATTATCTAGAAAGACTACTTCCTGTTATACCATTGTCTAAAAACCTGTCTTAGAAACATATGATACTCCAGATAGAGGTAGCTTTAACATACCATATTCTAATGGTCAGGACCCAGGCTCTATAATTATAAAAGATTAATAGATTGGAAATTACTTTTATGTGGACAAATTGTGTCCGGCAGAAAAGATAATCCCAAAGATTATGGTTTTATTGGACTGTAGACAAATCATTTTGTGTTTAACTGAGCAATCTTATTTCAGCATACTTTTTCTTATTGATTCAATGTGTTAGTTTCTTCTTCCTTGGAAGTAGCATTACCATTCTCTTTAAGTTAAATTCATTTTTGATAAGTAAACTGATTGAAACTTTAAGTATAAATTATCCTCTCAGTCTCTTAAAACTTGCCCTTCCAATCTCTACCTCTTTGACTACCATGCAAAGTATGGATGCTATTATTGGGTTTTATTATTTTCCAAAACAAAAACATAAATTTCTGTTCAAAACAGATTTTACACTCATTCATGTATAAATTCAAAGTATAAGGGATTTCAAAATTTCTCAAACTCTAACTCTCATTGTAAAATGTAAAGCATACTTTAGAGATCTTTCTAGGTATTTGTCTATAAAACACTATTATACATGGTGCCATGAAATGATTTATTCACTCACATTTTAATTTTTTTTCTATGTAAATGAACATATATATACATCTTTTTTTTAAATGTCTTCATAGGATGTTGTTAATATGTACTATATTAAGCTCTTCTTTTGTGGATAAACCTTCAGCTTGTGTCCAAGTTTTGTTTGTATAAATACTAGATATACTTGTGATACATTTTTATATATTAATGATCATCTAGGGATAATTCTTTAGAAGTAAAAATTCTGAATCCAAATTTTGATATGGATTAGTAAACTGTTATCCAGGTATATTTTACTAATTGATACATTTTCACCAGTAACATATAGAAATACTTATTTCTTCAACATTGTAGTTACTAAAATTAATGTAGTCATTACCAGTGAATAGAGTTAATTATTTTGAATGACTCTGAATAACAGTGATTTTGATTCTTCTTTTAAAGATTTTTTGGGGGCTGCTTGGGTGGCTCAGTCAGTTAAAACTCTGACAATTGATCACAACCTCAGCGTCCTGAGATTGAGCCCTGCATTGGGCTTTGTGCTCAGCATGGAGTCAGCTTGGGATTCTCTCTCTCCTTTTCCCTTTGCCTTTCTCCCCTGCTTGCTCTCTCTCTTGATAAATAAATATAAATAAATAAATTATACTGTGATTTTAAAATGAGTATTAAATTTTAGTTAATTAATTAATTAAAACTACCAATTTTTGCATGATTCATATATATTGTAGCAAATTATTTTATTGAATCTTTAATTTTTTCCAATAAGGAAATAGTTAAAATATTTAATAAATAATTTACTACTTTATTTACAGTATTTACATCTTACATTACTTATCTTTGAGCATTTAAAGATAATATTAGGGGTGCCTGGGTGGCTCAGTGGGTTAAAACCTCTGCCTTCGGCTCAGGTCATGATCCCAGGGTCCTGAGATCGAGCACCACATCGAGCTCTTTGCTCAGCAGGGAGCCTGCTTCCCTTCCTCTCTCTGCCTGCCTCTCTGCCTGTTTGTGATCTCTGTCAAATAAATAAATAAATAAATCTTTTAAAAAAAGATAATATTCAATGATACTAGTGTTAGTGGGTAAACCATCTTGTTCCTGCAAATATAAATATGAAATTTAAAAAATGTTTTAATTCTAGTATAGTTAACATACAGTGTTATATTAGTTTCAGTTGTACAATATAGGGATTCAATAATTCTCTACATCACTCAGTGGTCATCCTAAGTGTACTCTTAATCTGCTTCATCTAATTCACCCATCTTCCACCCACCTCCCCTCTTATAACCATCAGTTCTCTATAGTTTAGGTTTGTTTTTTGGTTTGTCTCTTTTTTCTTTGTTTTATTATATTCAGTTAATCACTGTATCATTAGTTTTTTATGTAGTGTTCAATGATTCTTTAGCTGAGTATAACACCCAGTGCTCATGACGACACATGCCCTCCTTAATACCCATCACCCTTTTACCCCATTTCCCCACTCCCCTCCCCTCTGAAATCCTCAGTTTGTTTCCTAGGGTCCATAATCTTTCATGGCTCATCTCTCTCTCTCTGATTTCTCCTCTTCAGATTTTCCTCCCTTCCCCTTTGGTCCTCCGTGCTATTGCTTATGTTCTACATATGAGTGAAACCGTATGATAATTGTTTTTCTCTGCTTGACTTACTTCACTTAGCATAATCCCCTCCAGTTCCATCCATGTCAATGAAAATGGTGGGTATTCATTTTTTGATGGCTGAATAATATTCTATTGTATATATGTACCATATCTTCCTTATCCATTCATCTGTTGAAGGGCGTCTCAGCTCCTTCCACAGCCTGGCTATTATAGACATTGCTGCTATGAACTTTGGGGTGCATGTGCCCCTTCTTCTCACTACATCTGTATGTTTGGGGTAAATACCTCATAGTGCAATTATTGGGTCATAGGGTAGCTCTATTTTTAACATCTTGAGGAACCTCCATACTTTTTCCAGCTTGCATTCCCACCAACAGTGCAAGAGGTTTCCTCTTTCTCTATATTTTCACCAAAATTTGTTGTTTCCTGTTTTGTTAATTTTTGCCATTGTAACTGATGTAAGGTGGTATCTCATTGTGGTTTTCATTTGTATTTCTGTGATGGCTAGTGATGTGGAGCATTTTTTCATGTGTCTGTTGGCCATTTGTATATCTCCTTTGGATAAGTGTCTGTTCACATATTCTGCCCATATTTTGACTGTTTTTTTTTTTTTTGAGTGTTGAGTTTAAAACATTCTTAATAGATCTTGGATATTAGCCTTTTATCTGTAATATCATTTGCAAATATCTTCTTGCATGCTGTGGATTGCCTTTTAGTTTTGTTGACTGTTTCCTTTGCTGTGCACAAGCTTTTTATCTTGATGAAGTCCCAAAAGTTCATTTTGCATTTGTTTCCCTTGCCTTTGGAGATGTGTCTTGAAAGAATTTGTTGTGGCTAATGTAGAAGAGGTTACTGCCTATGTTCTCCTCTAGGATTTTGATGGATTCCTGTCTCACATTGAAGTCTTCCAACCATTTTGAGTTCAACTCTGTGTATGGTGTAAGGGAATGGTCCAGTTTCATTCTTCTATATTAGCTGTCCAATTTTCCCAGCATCACTTATTGAAGAGACTGTCTTTTATCCATTGAATATTTTTCCTGATTTGTTTAAGATTAGTTGACCATAGCGTTGAGGGTCCATTTCTGGAGTCTCTATTCTGTTCCACTGGTGTATATGTGCTTCTGTGCCAATGCCTTGCTGTCTTGGTGATCACAGCTTTGTACTATAACTTGAAATCAGACACTGTAATGCTCCCAGCTTTGCTTTCTTTCTCAACATTTCCTTGGCAATTTGGGGTCTTTTCTGGTTCCATACAAATTTTAGGATTGTTTGTTCCAGCTCCTTAAAAATGCCAATGGTGTTTTTAATAGGGATGACATTGAAAGTGTAATTTTCTCTGGGCAGGATAGACATTTTAATAATGTTTATTCTTCCAATCCATGAACATAGAGTGTTTCTTAAATTCCACATATAAGTTAAATTATATGGCATTTCTTTCTTTGACTTATTTCACTTAGCATTATACCCTCTAGGTGTATCCGTGTTGTTGTAAATGGTAAGATTTCATTTTTTATGGCTAAATATATTCCTCTGTGTGTATGTGTGTGTGTGTGTGTGTGTGTGTGTACAATCTCTTCTTTATCCATTCATCAGTCGATGGACACTTGGGCTGCTTCCATAATTTGACTAATGTAAATAATGGTTCAATAAATATAGGAGTGCATATATCCATTTAAATTAGTGTTTTTGTATTTTTAGGGTAAATACCCAGTATTTCTATTTTTAAGTTTTTGGGGAATCTCCATACTCTTTTCCAGAGTGGCTGCACCCATTCTGCATTCGTACCAACAGTGCATGAATGTTCCTTTTTCTCTAAATACCTGCCAATATTTGTCATTTCTTGGTTTTGATTTTAGTAATTCTGATATGTTTGAAATGATATCTCATAGTAGTTTTGATTTGCATTTCTGTGGTGATGAATGCTGTTGAACATCTTTTCATGTGTCTGTTGGCCATCTGCTTGTCTTCTTTGGAGAACTGTCTATTCATGTCTTCTGCCCATTTTTAATTGGATTATTTGGTATTTATGGTGCTTTATAAGCTCTTTATAAATTTTGGATACTAATCCTTTGTCAGATACTCATTGCAATATCTTCTCCCATTCAGTAGTTTTGTTGATTGTTTCTTTTGCTGTCCAAAAGCCTTTTATTTTGATGTAGTCCCAAAAGTTTATTTTTGCTTTTGTTTCCCTTCCCTTGGGAGACATATATAGAAAAAAAATTGTTATGTCCAGTGTCAGAGAAAGTATTGTTTATGTTGTCTTCCAGGATTTTTATGGTTTCAATACTCCTATTTAGGTTCTTAATCCATTTTTAGCTTATTTGTGTATATGGTATAAGAAAGTGGTCCGGTTTCATTCTTTATATGTTGCTGTCCAGTTTTCCCAGCACAATTTTTTCAAGAGACTGTCTTTTTCCCATGCATATTCTGGCCTCTTTTGTTGAAGATGAATTGACTGTATAATCTATGGTTTATTTCTGAGCTCTCTATTCTGTTCTATTCATCACTTTGTCTGTTCTTGAAATCTGGGATTGTGATACCTCCAGTTTTGTTATTTTTTTTCAAGATTACTTTGGCTATTCAGGTTCTACTGTGGTTCCATACAAATTTCAAGGTTATTTCTTTCTCGTTCTGTGACAAATGTTTATTGGTGTTTTGATAGGGATTACATTAAATCTGTAGATTGCTTTGGGTAATATGGACATTTCAACAATATTTGTTCTTTCAATGCATGAGCATGGGCTATCTCTCCATTTTCTTTATGTCATCTTTAATTTCTTCTATCATTGTTTTATAGATTTCAGAATAACAACTCTTCCACCTCCTTGGTTAAGTTTATCCCTAGTTATATTGTTCTTCCTGGTGCAATTGTAAATGAGATTGTTTTCCTAATTTCTCTTTCTGCTACATTATTAGTGTATAGGAATGAAACAAATTTCTGTATATTGTTTTTTATCCTGCCACCCTACCTAATTCATTAATCAGTTCTAGTAGTTTTTTGGTAGAGGCTTTAGATTTTCTTTATATAGTATCATGCCATCTACAAATAGTTAAAGTTTCACATCTTTCTTACTGATTTGGATGCCATTGACTGATTATCTGATTGCTGTGACTATGATTTCAAGTACTATGTTGAATAACTAGATTGAATAACTGTGTGTCGTGTTGCTGACCTTAGGGGAAAAGCTCTTAGTTGTTGAGTATGATGTTAATTGTTGGTTTTTCTTATAAGACCTTACTAAGTTAGATATGTTCCCTCTAATATTTTGCTGAGGATTTTTGCATCTATGCTCAAATAGTTCACTTTTTAGGTAGTGTCTTTATCTGGTTCTAGTATCAGGGTAATGCTGAACTACTAGGGTGAATTTGGAAGATTTCTTCTTCTATTTTTTGGAATGGTTTGAGAAGACTAGATATTAACACTTTAAATATTTGGTAGAATTCACCTGTGAAGCCATCTGTCCTGGACTTTTGTTTTTGGGGAACTGTTTAATTATTATTCAATTTTGTTGCTGGTAATTCATCTGTTCAAATTTTCCATTTCTTCCTGGTTAAATATTGGAGGTTATATGTTTCTAGGAATTTTCTATTTCTTCTAAGTTCAATCTTTTGGCATACAATTTTTCATAGTATTCTCTTATAATTCTTTGTATTTTTGTGGTGTTATTTCTCTTCATTTCTGACTTTGTTTGAGTCTTTGTTGTTGTTTTTGGGTCTAGCTAAAGCTTTCTCAACTTTGTTGATCTTCTCAACCAGTTTTTATTGATCTGTTTTATGGATTGTGAGTGTGTGTGTGTGTGTGTGTGTGTGTGTGTTTCATTTATTTCTGCTCTAATCTTTATTATTTCCTTCCTTCAACTGGTTGTGGGTTTTGTTTTTCTTAGCTTCTTTTAGTGCAAGTTTAAGTTGTTTATTTGATATTTTACTTGCTTCTTGAGGTAGAGCTGTATTGCTATAAACTTCTGTCTTAAAACAGGTATCCTTTCATCCCAAGATTTGGGGACCATTGTGTTTTCATTTTTATTTGTCTCCATGATTTTTTTATTTCCTCTTCAATTTCTTGGTTGACTCTTTCATTGTTTAGTTGAATCTTATTTAACCTCCAGGCATTTGTGTTCTTTCTAGACTTTCTTGTGGTTGATTTCTACTTTCATAATGTTGAGGTCAGGAAAGAGGCATAGTATGACTTCAGTCTTTTTACGTTTCTTGAGACTTGTTTTGTGGCCTAAGATGGTCTACTCTAGAGAATGTTCCATGTGCATATCAAAAGAATGTGTGTCCTTCTGTTTTGGGGTGGAATGCTCTGTATTTACCTGCTAGATCCATCTGGTCCTATGTGTCATTCAAAGTCATTGTTTCCTTGTTGATTTTTTGTTTGGATGATCTATGCATTGATGTAATATGAGTGTTACCCCAATTATCACTGCATTACTATTGATTTTGTTTTTAATATGTGCTTTATGTTTTGGGTGCTCCCATGTTAGTACATAAATATTTATAATTATTATATCTTATTTTTTTATCTGATACATATCAGTCTATATTAAGTTGATAGTGACAAGTTTGATCTCATTCTAAAAGCACTGAATTTTTAATCCTCTCCCTCTTACATATTAGGTATATAGTGTCATACTTTGTAACATTTTGTGAATCCCTTCACTGATTTTTATAGATATACTTAATTTTACTACTTTTTGGCTTCTTACTTTTCTTACTCCTGCTTACAGTATTTCTTTTCCACTTAAGTCCCATTTAACATTTCTTGTAGGGTTGGTTTAGTGGTCATAAATTCCCTTAACTTCTGTTTTCCTGGAACTCTTTATCTCTCCTTCTGTTCTGAATGATAGCCTTGATGAATAAAGTATTCTTGTTTTTTGGTTTTTTTTTTTTTTTGCTTGTTTGTTTTTTGTTTTTTGTTTGTTTGTTTTTCTTTTTTTCCTTTAAGCATTTTGAATATATCATGCCACTCTCTTCTGGACTTCAAAGTTTGTGCTGAAAAATTAGCTAATTGTCTTATGGGGTTTCCCTTCTATGTAACTTAAAATTCTTTCTTATCACTACATATTGCCATTTTAACTACTACATGTCTCAGTGTGGACCTTCTTGGTTTGATTGTATTTGGTGTTCTCCTACCTCCTGGATCTGGTTTTCTGTTTTCTTCCCCAGATTTGGGAAGTTTTTAGCTATTTTTGTTTTTCAGATAAATTCTCTGTTCCCTTCTCTCTCCTTTTGATATCCCTATAATGAGAATGTTATTATACTTGGTGGTGTTACTGAGTTCCCTTGTTCTGTTTTCCTTTTTTTATTTTTTTTCTCTCCTGTTCAGGTTGGTTACTCTGTCCTCTAGGTGGCTGATCCATTCTTTTGCTTTCTCTAATCCAGTATTTATTCTCTCTAGTGCATTTTTAGTTTTAGTTATTAAGTTCTTCATCTCTGAGTTGTTCTTTTTTATATTTTCTATCTTTTTTTTTCCTCAAATCCAGTGAGAATCTTTTTGACCATTACTTTAATTTTGCTATTAGTCATATTACTTATCTCCATTTTGTTTCACTCCCTTTGTGATTTTGCCCTGTTCTTTCATTTAGTACATATTCCTCTGCCTTCTCATTTGATCTGTTTCTGTGTATTGAGAAAGTCATCTACATTTCCAGCTCTTGAAAGTAGTAGCTTTATGCAGAAAAGGCTCCACAGTGCCCTGAAGTGCAATGTCTCTTGTTTACAAGAAACCAGCGCCTCAGGGGTGTTTCCTATGTGTATTGCATATACCCTATGGTTGTGGCTGAACTAATTTTTGCCTTCAGTCATCTGCAGTGGCTTTCTTTGCCCCAGGGACAGGGTTTGATCCCTATGTTGTTAGTAGACTATTTCCAGGCCATGTTGGGCAGAGATGAGTAACACTAAATGCAGGATGATTTCTCTGTGTTGTCCCCTGTGAAGCTTTAGTTTGTGGGCAGGGCCTATAGTCAGAGCATATGTCTGACTTCAGTCCACTGTTGAGACTGTCGTTGGACTACTGTGCATTATTATCTTTTTATTTCCCCAGGGTAGGAGTTATTTTGGAGTGGTGCTGCCCCTGCTGGGCCTGCTTGCATACTTCAAGTCTTGTGACACCACTTGGGGTGGGCTCTGGCCAGAGGCAAATTGAACTAGCAGGTCTGCAGTTGAATGTGTGGTGAGGCATGGGGTTTTAGCAAGATTTGTGCAGGTCTGTTGAGGGAGGGAACATTAGAGGGGTCTGGGAAAATTCCTGTCAAAATGCAGGTTGGAGGGGGTGGATCCATAGAAGCACACAGGGTTGGGTGTGTTGTTAGCAAGCTAGGTGGAGAGTGTTGCACTTTGCTGGTTACTGCAAGTGTAGGTGTATTTATGCTGGGAGGCAAAGAATGGATGATACTTGCCAGCTCTTTTGTTCTTGGAGAAATCTGCCAAAGATTCCTGTTCCTCCAGCACATGCTTTGAGATTAGTACATACATCTTACTGTATATCCCAGGTATTTTTCAATTTCTTCTTCTATGCTGTATCTTAGTGGGGCTGTTTATTGTGCTGTCCCCTGGCTCTTACCAGAGCTAAGCCTGCTGATTTTTAAAGTTCCAGGTATTAAGCCTCATTGACTATTAGTCCCTTCTGGTTTTTAAAGCCAAATGATATGGGGATGTGTCTTTTCCATTCTGGTTCCCTGTGCCTGGGGTGCCTGGCATACAGATCTGCTACTCTCCCCTCTCTGCACCCACACATTTCTCCTCCTTCTCACGGATAATTCCATGGTTCCCTTGGGTCTGGTTGTGGTCTCTGACCTTCCTACCCTCTTCGGTATGGCCTCTTCTGCACATTTAGCTGTGGAAAATCTGTTCTGTTAGTCTTTGGGTGGTTTTCTGACTTATTACACTGATGTGGCTATTAACAATATCTATGGCCAACATGAGTTTAAGATCAGATATGATTTTTTTTTTAAGTCTTGCTGAGTTCAATCGTGTTTGACATTTTATGTTTTATTTATAGGTGATTATATCAAATCAATATTACCAAACAACTTAGTTAATGAAATTAATATTATTACTCTATGAATAATATTAATTCAGTAGCCAGATGTAAATTCACATATATCCCATGTGCATGAATTAATGCTTTAATGAATGAGGACTTGCATTGTAAACTGTATTCAGATTTTTATATAAGAACATGTAGATGGATGTATTTCCTATATCAACTATTTTAAGGACTTGTGTGTCATACTCAGAAATTTTCCTGAAATTCAAGAGAGGGTATTAATAATCTTTATTGTAGGCTAAGTCCAGGTTTGGTGTGAGTAAAAATGTATAATAATTCATTAATTCATTTATTTATTCATCCCAATGTGTACTTTATACTGTAGCCAAGAATATATTTTATTCTGGACAGTGTTTAATACTTCTGGAATTCTTTTTTTTTTTTTAAAGATTTTATTTATTTGTTTGTCAGAGAGAGAGAGGAAGAGAGAGAGAGATCACAAGTAGGCCGAGAGGCAGGCAGAGGCAGAGGGAGAAGCAGGTTCCCTGTCGAGCAAGGAGCCCAATATGGGACTCGATCCCAGGATCATGACCTGAGCTGAAGGCAGCCGCTTAACTAACTGAGCCACCCAGGCATCCCAACTTCTGGAATTCTTTATTGGTGTCTTGTTCAAATGCATTTGTCCCATTCCAACAGGATCAGTTTCACAGCATGGGTCAAATAAGCTTTCAGCTGTGTAATATAAAGGTATATTTGAAAGTCATTTTATTAAAAAACAAAACAAAACAAATGTGTTCAAATAAAGCAAAAGCAATTCCTTGTATACCTCTAGGATTTATGAGAATCAACTGTAGCTATATTATTGCTTTATGTATGTACTTTGGTAACTTTATAAATATAATTGTACTGTGAAAAGCTGTGTAGTCAAATCATCAATTAGATTAAGTCAGAATTAAATTCTTAAGTAATAAAATACAAGAGTGGTGGCATTTGGGGAATAGTGAAGGAGACAGATGTGAAAAATAAAAAAACAACTTAGGACATAGTTCTAATAAATCTGTTTGGAGAGAAAGCTATATACACCTGCACACGCTTTACACATATTCAGAAAAATATATATATATTTGGATCTAGAACATCTAGTTTTTATAGGATGATTTGAAAGACATATAGATTTGTCAGTATAGTGTTTTGCCTTCTTTTTTTTTTTTCATTGAAAAAGAAGCCTAAATATTTTTACATTTTAAATCATTTTAAATCACAAGAATGGCTTACCACCATTATAATTACCCCATTTTCATGTTATTCCACTTTACTTTTTATCCCCAAGACTCATTCCACCTCTGAATGTAACAGCTCAGACCAACACTTTGGAAACTTCCCACAGAAATAGTATCATCGATTCTCATCCTCCCTGAATAATATGACAGGTTTATCCCTTAAAACATCCACTATTATTTTTCAGTTCTCATTATTATACCTTTAATTCTCTCTTAGCCATTTATTTCTAGTTCTTTACAATTTCATTTCCCAGTTACAAACTATCATCTTCCTTTTATTATGATTTTTCCCCTCATCATCTTCTATTATCTCTTATTTTAGTACTTGGCTTTCCCTCTTTGATCTCTTTTAGTTTGAACTTCAGGTAATTCGACCCTTTTTGTTACTTCTTTGACTTATCATAGATCTATTATCTATTCTTTTTTCCATCTTTCATCTTTTTCTATATATTGAAATTCAAACAATTGTATGGTTTAGCTGCAGTGGGCAGGGTGATGAGCTGTGGAGAGCTGTCAGAAGGTGAACAAACAGGCTTTTATGATAAAAGGTGGAAGTAGAGCACACATGAGAAAAAAAAAATCTATTATAGGATTTAGAGAATTGAATGTGCATGACATGATTCCAAAAAAAGAAAAAAAAAATACATTGAGTAGGTAATGACATCATGACATTGTGTTTCCCAAGAGGAAAGCACTATTTATCTCATCAAAGCTTAGTGAACTTAAGTGCTAAATCACATAAAGCATGTGTTTCAAAATAGTTTATAGAAAGTTAAATCAGAAAGTCAACATTTGAAGTCTGTATGCATAAGCCAGAAGAACTAGTTATTGGAAATTACCTGGGAGGCAGATTTTACCGCTTGTTTAAACTTTTTCTCTTGACTTTTGTATTTTTCCTCTATAAAATGGAATTAATAGACCTTATTGAGATAGTTATAGATCCTGGATTCATGGATTCTTGTCATACCTCATATGTGGCAAGGTCTGATAGAAAGGTGAAAAACTTACTATTCATATGTTCTTGAATTTAGGGGGATTCAGATGCAAATCTGGGACTCCTCATGGCTATTCTCAACTGCCTTAATTTTTGTGTGTTTAAAAAAAAGGCTATACATACTTATGCATTTAATCAAAATTCTTGGAACATAAGATAACAAATTAATTTGGAAAAAATAACTCCTATTAAGAATCTAAATAAATACTTTCCTTCACTCAGTAATGTTGCTTATAGAAATATATACAAAGAAAAACCCAAAATATGAGGGAATGTTAACACAAACATGTCCAATTCAGTGTTTCCTTAAAATAAAATAAGAGCATTTTTTTAAATGATGTAACTTTTCAGTAGCAAGCAAATTGTTAAATAAATTAATATAAATACATATGATTGCCATGAAGCATGTTTAAGCAGAATTTTACCATAAAAAATAGTTGACTGTATTTTTAAGTAGAAATCAAGATTTAACATTATGCAAATAATAGATCTTAACTATTAAAATGCTTAGAAAGAAAACAAATGGGAAAATATAAATAGAAGTTATTTGTTTTGGAAATCTAGATTATTTCTCTTTTTGTTCCGTAAGTTTTCTATTATAAAATTATTAATTTTTAATGGAGTGAAGAGTAGCATACTCTATTAATAAATCTAGTACTAACTTGTTAGGAAATTCCCTGTATTCTTTCTTTGTGACAGAATTTGAATTCTGAGGGATAAATGATATGCCATAAGGGATGTTTGGGAGCTATAAATATGAAATCCAAACTAAACCAAACCGAATCTCAAAAGAGTCATACTTCACATATTTAAGGAATTATACTTATTGCCCTGACTTTATTTTGTAGTATTTTATTGCTTATTGCATATTATAAAGAACAATGAAGTAGTTGGCTTTTAGTTATCTGGAATTTTATTTCCTCATTATGTGCCTTCTCTGGAGCCTGAAATTTAGCAGCTAGCTCTTGGTTTTTTCCCTTTTATTTCTCATGATATTTTGCTATCCCCACTTCTCAGCCAAGCAAATTGTTTATTTACTGAAGCATTTTTGTAGGTAAGAGGTTGTCTTTCTTAGACCTCTTTCCTACCTGTTGTCTACCCAGGTTAAATGATTCTGGATGTTTCTTGTTTGTGATGTCTTTCCCTAAAAAAACAAATCATTAAATACAGTGATGGGGAGAAAACCAGTTGGAAGATGAGAAGGGAAGAAGAAAGACTGCATTACTATTATTCCAAATGACATGGTAACATAGAACATGAAATTTCAGGGATTTTTTTTGTTGTTGTTCTTAATTACTTGATACTAACCAAAGTTACTGTTACCTTGACAACCCTCTAAGCTACTGAGCATCTATGTAGGTAGGGAACAAAACAATTACTTCACCCTCCTGCACTCTGCCATGGATAGGGTCAGGGAAAATTAAGTCATGTTAAAAACAGCTCACATTCTCCATGCTTTTTGTAAATGGTTTTAGAATGATACAATTTTTTTGTCACATCATTTTCCTCAAGTCATTATTTATTTTTCTTTTTCGTAAATGACACAGCAAGTCAAAAGTAGCAACCGCATCTGAAGCAGGAGAGCTCTTTTCATAAGAACAAAGTGGAATGCACAAATTAATTGAGATATTAGAAGTATTTCCATCTCTTCATTGTATTCAAAAATCCTTTGTGAGAGTTTCCTCATCACGTTTTTGTTTTTAGCTGACTTCTAGGAATGGGGGAATTCACTGGATAGTAGAACCAGCCAGTATTTTCTTACCACCCTACTATAAATTTGAATATTCTCCAGAGTTGAGAGATGTCAGTCAAGACACTACACCTTCCGAGCTGACATCTACTCATGGGTGAAATTAAGGTGATATCATATCTTGTGGAGAACCTTACTGCTCAGTGTGGTCTGAGGAACACAAGGACTATGTAGGAGCTTATTGAGAAAAGCTATGACGAGCTTCAACCCAACTCAAGTTGTCTCATATTCCCCATTCCTTCTGTATCCTAAACAGCATTGTATTCAGATTCTCTGGGTGACTTGAGATGAACAATATAATCTAAGATGCATTGGTGGAGTCCTAACACCATGTCTTAGCTCATGGCAGATATTCAAAAACTATCCATTCCTATTCTCCTTGAATTTAACACTACTTTACTCATACATCAAAACAGACCCTATTTTTAATACTACATTCAAAACCTAGATGAACATCTTTAACAACTTTTGTCACTGCATTTTTCACAAGGTTCATGTTCCATTCTTCTGTGCAGTTGGACACTTTAATCTAGCATCAAATCTAAAATATGCTCTGTTGGTAAAGTTATATGAATCATTATCTAATCCAAATGCTTAGCTTTTGGAGGTATTTATAACACATTATATTCTAATCTAAACACTCAAAGCTAAAGATAACACATTTATGCTAAAATCACAATTAAATATTTGAAAAGTAAGTTGAAAAATGATGTTTTTGGATGAATTCCAAATTTTTGCAGTCTGGAATGTTCGAGGGCTTTGGAGTCATGTTTCAATTTTGTCTTTTACCTTCTCTAGCAAGTTACTTGCTACCCTTTAAAGAAAAAAAGCAACAGAAATATTATTAATTAGCTAAGCTACAGTCAGTGAGAATAGTTGTATTTGTCTCTCTGTTATAAGGTTTAGATGGATGGATGTCTGCATGGACACACACACAAATATACTAAAAGTCCTTCAACACATAAAAAATTTGATAATCGATCATTCTCCACCTCTCATTATAAAATTTAGAAAAATGTTTGAATTGTTGAATAAATGCAGAAGATTATTATTTCAAATAAATCACCAACAAAGTGTTCCCAAGTAGAGATCCTCATGGAGTAGCTTTAATGAAAACTGAAAATGCTTCTGTAATTAGCAATCATGCATTAAAATTTTATTTTCTTAAACAGTTTAAATATGGTTTCTGCCACGCTTGTTTCATGTTAGTGATAGCAGGATCCTTTCTCACCTGGTTAGTGCTGATGACAATCTATCATCTCCCTTTTCTACCAATTAACTGTGCATAACAGTGTCATTCACCATGAAAGGTGTTGGTAGATACTGAAATCCCCACACAAAAAAGATAAGCCGGGGCGCCTGGGTGGCTCAGTGGGTTAAAGCCTCTGCCTTCAGCTCGGGTCATGATCCCAGTGTCCTGGCATTGAGCCCCGCATCAGGCTGTCTGCTCAGTGGGAAGCCTGCTTCCCTTCTCTCTGCCTGCCTCTCTGCATCCTTGTGATTTCTGTCTGTCAAATAAATAAATAAATCTTAAAAAAAAAAAAAAAGATAAGCCTATATCAGAGTTGTACTGACCTCAGCAATCATTTCCCCCCCTCTTTTTTAAAAGTGTTCTGCGAAATTGGCAAAGTTTCAAGTGCAAACTTTTTTTTTAAAGATTTTATTTATTTATTTGACACACAGAGAGAGAGAGAGAGAGATCACAAGCAGGCAGAGAGAGAGGGGAAAACAGGCTCCCCACTGAGCAGAGAGCCCAATATGGGGCTTGATCCTAGGACCCTGAGATCATGACCTGAGCTAAAGGCAGAGGCTTAACCCACTGAGCCACCCAGGTGCCCCTCAAGTGCAAACTTTAAGACAAGAAAAATTTTCTCACATTCCAAATTAATACAGCACAAAGTGACAAACTCATAAGTTAGAAAACTTGGCAATTTCTTCACCAAGGAATTACAAATATAATTATATAGTATAGACCCTTGAGCATTTCTTTGGCAAAAACTGAATTGAATCATGTGGTGCAGATTCTAGCTCTAGCCCCCTGAGTCTTACGGACTTGACCGGTTTACTTAGCCCGTATTCCAGGGAGCAGGGACTCTGTCCTGTTCATTGCATCTCAGTGGCTAGAAGGGTAGCAATCCTAAATATTTGTTGAATAAACAAATCTATAAAACCTGCACTGTCCATTTCTCTACAGAGAGAGCTGAGAGCAAAACTTCCCAGCTGGAGTGGCCTGTTTCACTGCTAGCACTAACTGATGACAGGTCTCCTGAAAGGTTTCCCTTAGCTCTGGGGGCCAGCAGGGTAGAGCCTGGGGCAGCTCCATGTCTGCAGGTAATCTCTTAGAGACTTCTCCCATTCTTCAGTGGTTACACTAATTAAGTTACTATCCTTTTCCATGTGTGTCATGGCCTGAAAAACAATGGAAAACCCTTCTTTAGAGCAAGAGTGATAAACACAAAATGTCTACAGGGGCCAGAAAGGCAATTTGAGTGAATTGAGCCTGGTGTAAGTACCTGCTAGCTGCTATTTCTAGCTCTGGTTTAGAAAGCAAATACAATAAACATGAAAGTGTCATGTCTAATGGAAATTGATTATACAATCTTAAATACTGAAAGCATCGGAAATGACTGTAGAGTATAGGAAGTGAAAATCTTCATGGAATTAGTGTGTATTTGTGATTTGAGTTGCACAAATATTTGTCTTAGAAACTTCAAGAATTAGAGTTCATTTCTCTCACTTGATTTTCAAGCTTACAGATGTAAATGTCCACTCAGGCTTGTGCCATAATTTTTATTTTGTAGCTTCATATGTATTTTTAGTTCATGGTAACATAACTTCTTTTCTTTCATCTTCTATGAAAGTATCTATAAGGCACCAAACATTATACTAAAGTCTAGGGAAAAAGATTAATAGGATATAATCTATGTCTTAAAAAAACTCACATTCTAATAGGAGGAGACCTTGTAGTACACCTTTAGAGAATAATTAACTTTTATTGAGCACTAACTGTGTACTAGGAATTGTTCCAGACAATTTTACATTTATTATCTCATTTGATCCTCTGGAAATATATGTTTAGTTCCTATGTACTAATCTAATATGCTAAGTTTCTGAAATCTACCATTGGATGCTAAACTTTGAAGACAGTAAATTCCAAGATGCTGAATACTATTGATACATTTTCATGGTAGTTTCTTACTATGTGCAAAAATCATAATAAAAAATCAATTATGCAAATTACCTTTCCCCTCCCAGTCTCTCTCTCATTTCAAACCCACAGGTACGTACATACTCATGATCTGTTCCTGTCTAAAAGTTTATTGTGTTTTGGATATGGCATACTTTCATGTTTCCAGTATGTCAGAGAATCTCAGGATATACATATGTGTGTGTGCATCCATATTTTTACACATAAATTCTAATTTATTAAGAGCTATCTATGAACAAGGAATTCTTTGTAGACCATCTCCACTATTCACAATAGTCCTGTAAGATAAGAATAATAATTTCCATTTCAAAAGAAGGTTAAGAAGGTAAAAGTCAATTTCTCTAAGGTCACATAGATAGAGTGCCAAATTTAGATTCATACTTACATGTGAATTTTAAAACCTGGGTTTTTGGTCATTGCTCCTTTTTCACTTAAAGTAATTTAGTCCAGCAGTTCATCTGATACTCAAAACCCATCTAACTTCCCCCCAAAATGGCATACAAAACCTTTTATGCCTTCAAAATGGAGGTGACTATATTCATATTTCCTCCAGAGACACGCTGTACTGCTCTGAGTTTTGAAAATTAAAATATTCTAAAGTTGAAATCTTTAAAAGGTAAACCTTTTTTCAGTGAGGATGGTTCAAATTCTATCCCTCGAACCATGAACTTACTCACTTTTCTCTTTCCTAGCAGTCCCCTTGTGTTCTCTGAACTTTGCTTTTCCAGAATATCTGTCTTTCATTCTTCATCTGGTCTTCATAGGGCAGGCTTTCAATTCTCAGTGTTTAGCAAGTCAGAATTCTTCTCAGGGATTGATATATGGGTATTGGGCCAAAAGAACTTACTCTTTCAGATGAACAGCTAACCTAAGCCTCTTGGTGGTTGCCTCCTCATCAGTGGTAAAGGCCTTTATGAAATAGGAGAGGATGAGTACAGTGTGCAAAACTGAAGCAGTGATAGCAGAGATGAAAAACTGAAAACCAAGAGATCTGTTGGCTCTGGGAACCTATTTTCCATTCCTGAAGTCTAGGTTTTATCAGTTGTTTCTTCAGGCCTGTAGGTTACCTGAGAATTCTGCTCAGCTCTATAAGCCAAAAGATCCCTTTTCTGCATAAAGAATTTCTCTTAACAAAGGGAAAGAATCCTGATGGTTGGATCCCATAATAAGATATAGAGTTTGGAACTGAAAATACTCGAAAAGCAAGTGGGCCATCTCCCTTTCTTCACATAGTTTTATCCTGTAATATATCCTGAAAATCTCTTGATTTTCTTAGCTGCCATGTCAATCCTACTAACTTACTGGGCATTTAATAAATAAAATATCTATGAATTTTATATTTAATCTGACATATTAATGTTTAGATATTTTTAGAGCTTGATTCTATATCTAACATATTCTTTCTCTAGCTTTAGGTAATTTGCAAATTTGGGAAGATTAAACTTCCTTTCTATATATATAACTTGCTGACCTTGGGCAAATCTTTCAATTCCAGGGATGTAAAATTTGAAGAGTATCTATCCAGTTGGTTATTGTGAAGATAAAATTCATGTCAAGGGATTGTGCTCAAATGTGGCAGCTACTTTTAAAAAGAAAGAAAAGAGACAATAGAAAACTGTGCTCCAAGATTTAATCCATTAATTAGGATCTTTGATATGGTTGTTTAGGCACTTATGTATCTATTTCCCTGTACATTTATTCAGGTTATGTTTCTGTCATGACTGTGACAAATGCCTTGCTAAATCTGGATAAATATAATCCACCTCTTTAGAATTCTTGTCCAAAGGAGAATGAAGCCTGTCTGACCTGACTCATTCTTTGTTAACTCATCCTAGTTTCGGCTGATATCTACTTCCATTTTTAAATGTTCACAAACTATTCTCTTTTATTTTTCTTCCCTTCCTTTCCTATATTCCCCCTTCCCCCCACCTTCTTCCTGCCTCCTATTTTTCAATCTGAATATAGTGTACTTTATTGACATTGTATGTATGACAAAGTGTATGTATGACAAAGTGTGTATGACAAAGTAGGGCTCCCTAAGCCCCTCCCCTTCTTCAGGGGGTCTGGGGTGGAAACTATTGGGGATGGAAGATTCTCAGTGTGTTGGGGGATTGAGTTAGGGCAAGGAGTCCCCACCAGGTAAGGGTCTCTTTCTTCTTTTTCATGCTTTCACTGAGGCTGGTAGTCCAGGAGGCTTTTACTCTTTGGAGGTCACATGGACCATTATTAGGTCCATCACCCTGTTGTTTTAATCAAATTTGTTGTCATACCAGGAAATGAACTTGAAAAATTGGTTGTTAAGAGGACAGTGTCAGCCCCAGCATCTACAGTGGAAGAGTGTCACTATTAAAGTTGCAGGATACAGCTTGGCCATCAATGAAGACCTCTTTTGGGGGTCCTCCAATGTATGCTTCACCACCTTTTTGATGTCATATTTCACATCTTTCTCTAGATGGCAGATCAGATCTATAATGTGACACTTTGGGGCTGGGACCCAGGAGATCATGCTAGTGGAGCTTCCCATTCTCTTCAGTGGTGACCTTGCCTATAGCTTTGGTAGCACCAGTAGAAGCAGGGATGATGTTCTAGGAAGCCCTCCTGCCATAATATCATAGCTTCCCAGAAGGCCATATAGCATCACCCCATTTGATGTTGGCAGAGTCCCATTCTTGGAGGATGTAGATGGGCCTTCCAATGATGACAACCTTCCCATTCTCAGTCATTATGATGCCACTGAAATTGCCATGGGTGAAATGATACTGAAACATGTAAAAGATGAGGTCAGTGAAGGAGTCATGAATGGTGACAACATCTCCCTTACCACAGTTAAAAGCAGCTTTGGTGATCAGGTGCCCAAATCCATTCATGCTGACATTCACCATATTGTCTCAGGGATTTGGAGGAATGCTAACACAAGAAGATGTGGCTGCCTGTCAGAGAGGAACAGAGTCCTATTTCTTTAATAATTATCAAATTGTGCTTAAGATTCACTTTGAGACTAGCAGTCTTATGTCTTTGTATATCTAATTATTGTCCTTTAAAAGAAAAAAAAAAGTTACCACTATTTATCTACAGCCTTGTAGCACCAAACTCATTTCTCTATGATGGTTCAAGACCACTGAAAAAATTACAGTAATTTCACATACAAGTTTTTAGTAGCCTGAAACATAGTCTTATTTAATGCAGAAGGTGCTTTATTATGATTAATCCAACTATCCATAATGGGAAATCCTTACTGATATAGTTCATTATGTTCTTTTTTTTTTTTAACTCTGAAGATATTTCTCAACACATAAAAATGTGTTGAGAAATGGGAGCACCTGTGTGGCTCAGTGGGTTAAGCCTCTGCCTTCAGCTCAGGTCATGATCTCAGGGTCCTGGGATCGAGCCCCACATTGGGCTCTCTACTCAGTGGGGAGCCTGCTTCCCCTTCTCTCCGCCTGCCTCTCTGCCTACTTCTGATTTCTCTCTCTCTCTCTCTGTCAAATAAATAAATAAATAAATATTTAAGAAAAAATCATGGTATGTACACATATATAAATTGTAAATATAAATATGTATATACAATTTTATCAGTTGGTAAAAGATATCATTTAGTGTCAAAATCTCATTTACTTTATTATCCGTGCTCTGAAAATTGGTGTACGTGCATCTGTTATTATAAATGTTTTTCCCTGTTTGTATCCAATTGGTTTCATAAGTGAATCACTGAGTACCACCTACACTTGCTCTTATATCAGACGTGCAGTCCTCCATAATAGCAATCAGCACCACAGGTTTATCTGTGTATTTTTTTTTATTTTCTATCCACATCCAATTTAATCATCTGTTTGTGCCAGATAGAATTTAGACAAATATATCCATTCCTGCACTTGTAAAAATCACTTTAACTTAGCTTGCTGAGGCTCTACCTTAAAAACACCTCTGTTCATACAAAGGAATATATGGTCAATTATTATACTGAATTCATTAACATTTCTAAATTTACTAGTGCTCCTTAAATACTATTTTCTTTCAAATTTTGTCAGGTTTTCTTTTAGTTGAATCACAAATTTTTCTTTCATGTAACTTTAATTCAACAGGCCTTATTAAATTGGGGTGGGGAGATATTGTCAATCTCTCTCTGTCCAAGCTAGGTATTACAGACATCTCAGTAGTAGAAGCATTTAATTGTACAAGAAACTTAGTTTATTATGTTAAATATGCATTAGATAATTAGGGAAAATAGAATTATAACCCAAGAAATGCATTTAATGCATTTCTTATGCATTATATTATATTATACTTCATAAGGAAGTATTACGATGACTTTCTTATGCACATGAGGCTGTTTCCCCTCCTCCCCCTCATGCTTTCAGATTTATACAGTTATAGATAGATGCTGTTATATCTGTATTATGTTTTTTGTGTTTTGTAACCTCTTTCAGCTTTCTGCTTGCTTCACCCTCCCCACAGCTTCTAGATGGGTGCAGGTATAATGTCCCTCATTGCCATTGTTTATGGATTTGGAATATGACTACCCTCTTCAAAGTTTTGATGCCATTCAACAAAAGTATCAAATACAGAACACAAAGTATCTCCATGTAGTACTTATCTACAAATTGATTTAAAAGAAAAGAAAAGGAAGAAATGTTATGAAGGCATATTTCTCCCCTTCTAAAAATCTGGATCTAGTTTTCTAAGTGAGAGTGAATGAAGAGTCAATACTGGGAAAGAAATTACTTAATTTTTCTTCCCAAGAATCCTTTCTAAATTTAGATTGAATTCCTTTATTCTTATCTTTGCTATTTATTTATTTATTTTTGTGTATTGCCTGGCTTTATTTCACTTAGCACAAATACTCTTTTAGTCACAATTTCTTGTTATAACACCCTGATTTCCCTTTGAGAAAGTGTTATCACTTTCCCAATTTCTCATTCTATTAGGATGAACATTGAATATGTTCTGGCTTCCTTCTGGCTATAGAGATTGGCGTGTAGCACTTGACCCAAGCTGGTCCATTTAAAGCTAGCACTGAGAGCTTCTGGGGTGGAGGGAGCAGTAAAAACAAAAACAGAAAAGAGATATTCTTCCTCAAATAGTCACTGAAAAAATATAGGCAGGGTTGGAGCCCTTGACGTCTATTTTGCCAGCAAGCAACAGTCTAAGAGGGAAGTTCCCATTGGCCAAAGCACAGCCAAGAGGAAAAAAGAAAAAGTCTTAGTCTTGGTAAAAACTTTTGAGCACCTGGATTCAGCTACTCCTGAAGTCATTGATCCCTAAGAATTTTTAGCTATATAATATGCTAAAGTCGTGTTTGGGTTTAAACATGTGGATATGGGAAATTTCTTCTCTGGTACAAGTGAAGAGTCCTACATAATACATCATTTTTCTCCAAAAACATTTCTTTTCATTTTCCTGGACTCCAAAAAGCATACAATTTATCTGCTATTATTTGTTCCTCTTTAAAGAAAGTATACTTTTAGATCTATTTGTCTCTATTGCCTCTTCTCAGTAACATCATTCTCACATCACATGCATTTTGTTTTGAAATTTTACCACATATGTCCTGTGCCCAGAAAAATGATTGTCACAGTAATAAGTTCTCTTCCACATTTCTGTATTTCCTATATTGAAACCTTCCACTCATAGAGCCTTTAGCTTGCTGTGTACCTTCTACAAGTTCATCTTCTTTGTACTGAGTTACATAACCTTTCATAAATATTTGTGAAATCTAGTTATTTTAGTTTTATGTTTATATGTAATGTAAAGATAAAGGCCCTGTACATTAAGAAGGAAAATAAAATCAATGTCTTTCATGAGGGAGAGGGACTTGAGAAGCTCAGTGTCCTAAATATCAAGAATTGACTTCCTCACCTGCTAAGACGTTAGCATCAGTATTTAATTTGTAGTTTATTCAAAATAAAATTCTAGCAAAATAAAAATTCCATAATGTTTGTATTTTAAATTTTTTTATCTTATTTATCCAGTTATTTATCAATTATTGAAAGTATAAAAGGATCTCTATTAAAAAAAAAACAACTCTTTTATGAGTCAGAAATTTCAGGTACTTCTATTCACATTTCCCTTGGGACATGTTCTCTCCCTCCACTTCCTCCTCTTTTGTTTGACTTGATGAGGTCTTTCCTCCAAAGAGCTATCCTCAAATTTGTGCTGCAACACATTTCTTTTACAGACTGATGGTAAAAACAGCAGTATTTTTCGTATTCATTTCTTTTAGTTGTCTGTAATTTGAGTCTCAACGAGCTGTTATCATACATACACAGCTTGGACCCCTGAGATGTTCTGAAACCAAGATAATTTGTACACATTGTGATTGTTAATAGAGAATTTTGTTACAACACTGATTCTTTACAACACAGGGAAGGTAATTACAGTTGGAGACACAAAATAAAACCTGCTTCAGCTAAGAAATTGTTCAAAGACACATGTTACTTTTATGGTTCTCAGCAGGAAGGGGTAGACCGTGTCAATAACTTACATTTAACCAAATGATATCAACCTTCAGGGAAATCTGTTTATCTGCCTATTCAAATTACATTTTAAACATGTTCTTCTAAGTGAAAATGTACCATTTTTAATATTTTGAGGCAGTTGGTTGAAGGCAATTATAAAGTTGGTTAAAGGGTGAGGAGATACTAAGAATTAACACTTTAAAAGGATAATCTCTGCATTATATATAAGTCATGATATCAAACCAAGGCTGGAAAAAAATATACTTCAGAAGAATAGTAATAATAATAATAATAAAAAAACACAGTTGAGAATAACAAGGAAGAGAATTGAGTGAAAGAGTGGCAAAGGTTTTTTTTGTTTTGTTTTGGTTTGGTTTTTTGTTTTGTTTTGTTTTTAATTGTGGGAAATGTAGTCCCTTGTGAGAAGAACCAATTGGGATAGGAATCCAGAGAGAAGAAAAACATGGAAACATTATCTTTCTATCAACCTGTGTAAGAGATACCGTGGTGAGCCACGCTGATCCCTTCTCAGGACTGAAAGGATTATCCCTCCAGCTGCTGGGAGTATTGGTTGCTGACTGCTCTTTCTGTGAACCCTTTCCAGAAATTGGTCTGGAGAGAGCTCCCTCTTGGTAAGAACAGCCTGTATTTAATGACTGGTTGATCTTGGAGGTTGGAGGCCCAGATTCTTTGATGCAATGTAGGGTAACTGTGCAATGCAGGAGGGTTATTCTAGCTTCCCTGTGGGGAGGGCTGCAGTGTTTGCTGAGAATGCATCAACTTTTCTCTCTTCCCAATTCTGCTTCCCTCCTGTCCCTTTCTTCCATGGGTTCTGTTCCAGAGAGTGCCTCCAAATGAACATGCCACATGTAAAACCTTCACCTCAGGGTCTACTTCCCAGGAACCCCAAACTGGTATAATCTGTAAATTATTTCTTTTGTTGCTAATGTTTATAGAGCAAATTTATGTGTTAGGTACCATGTATGCATTTTACACAGGCTATTTAATTTTATCCTCACAATTTGTAAGGGAGATACCATGATCAGCTACAATTTTCAGCTAAGAAAACAGAGATGAAGTGAGGTTTAATAATTTGTTTTGGTTTCACGTGTGAAACAGGGTTGACTTCCAGAGCTAGAATCCAGCATATTCTCTCTGGAAAGAGAGACACTTCCCAGCAAGGAACTGATGAGAAAGCTTCAGGAGTATTGGGTCTAGAGTAGAATTAAAAGTCAACATTCACGAGGAAATTTTGTGTCCAAGTTAAGTAGGTATTTGTAACTCACTATGAATTAGAATAATAAAGGATTTTTTTTCTTTCTTCTTTTCAGTTCTGTTGAGATATCACTGACACAACACTGTATAGGTTTAAGGTGTACAACGTAATGACCCAACTGTCATGTATTGTGAAGTGATTACCACAGTAAGTTTAGTTAACATCTGTCATCTCATACATGTACAAAAAAAGAAGAAAAAAATCCTTTTGATGAAAATCTTTAAGATATATTCTCTTAGCAACTTTCAAATATACCATACAGCAGTGTTAATATAACCATCAGGTTGCATAGTACATCACCAGTACTTATATATCTTATACCTGGAAATTTGTACCTTTAGACTACATTCATCCAATGCAGCCACATCCACCTCGTGCCACTGGTAACCACAAATCTGGTTTCTCCTTACTTTTTGAGCTTTGTTTTTTTTGTTTAGTTTAGTTTTGTTTGTTTTTTGTTTTTTTTGTGGGGTTTTTTTTTGGTTTTTGGTTTTAGATTCCACATATAAGTGAGATCATGCAATATTTGTTTCTGTGTCTCTGACTTATTCAACTTGTCATAATACTCTCCAGGTCCATCTATATAGCTGCAAATGGAAAGATTCATTCTTTTTTATGGATGAATAATATTCCTTGTGTATGTGTGTGTCTGTGTGTCTGTCTGTGTGTGTGTGTGTGTGTCTGTGTACCACTTATTGTTATTCATCTATCCAAGTAGACACTTGGGTTGCTTCCATATCTTGACTGTTGTAAATAATGCTGTAGTTAGTGTGCATATGTCTTTTTTTTTTAAAGATTTTATTTATTTATTTGTCAGAGACAGAGGGAGAGAGAGCGAGCGAGCACAGGCAGACAGAGGCAGAGGGAGAAGCAGGCTCCCCGCCGAGCAAGGAGCCCGATGTGGGACTCGATCCCAGGACGCTGGGATCATGACCTGAGCCGAAGGCAGCCGCTTAACCAACTGAGCCACCCAGGCGTCCCTGCATATGTCTTTTTGAATTAGTGTATCATTTTATTTGGGTAATTCCCAGTAGTGGAATTGCTGGATCATATAATATTTCTATTTTTAATTTTTAATTATTTTTAATTTTACATAATTTAAAATTATTTTATAATAATTTTATAATAATTATAACAAATAAATAATTATTTTAATTATTTTTAATTTTTAATTATTTTTAAATTTTTGAGAAAGCTACATACTGTTTTCCAGAATGGTTGTGTCAGGTTGAAGCCAGACCTGAGTAGTAGAAGGAATGTACCCAACGAGAGTCCTAAGTCCTTGAAGGGGAATGATATAGACATGAGCTGGAGGCAAGGCTAGTGATAAATGACCTACATCTTAAAAGCACAGGCCCACAACATCCTGATGTTGTGGCTTCAAGACCTTGGTGCTGACAGATCAAGAGCCACAGGTAGAGCATGCACTCTCCTCTTCCATCTCTACCCCCAGGGTAAACTCTGGACTCATTATGAAGCATTTGCATTGTAGATACAACATCCCTCTCCTGCTCCCCCTCCCCTCCAAATAAAAGACTGCCATGTTGGTTCTTGTACAAACTTGTAGGGTCAAAACTACCCCTTCCAGCTTGTGGGAGGAGTTCCCCAAATGACTGGAGGCAGCCTCCATTAGTAACTGCCATACTGTGCATTTACAGCTCCTCCCAACCCAGAGAGATGCAACAAATATCCAGTCCAAAAATAACCTAGGGCTGTCCCACCTCCCAGAATCTGTCCACTCTGCCACCTTAAGAATGTACTTTCACTTTAATAAACTGCTTTGTGCTTGTTACTTTCCTTCTGACTGTCTTTATTTGATTGCAGATCCCCACCTAAATCTTCTTGTGGGGAATTCAAGGACCAAGACTGTCTTTTCACATAAAAGAGACTCTCCACCCAGAAACAGCTGGAACATTTTGCATTCCCACCAACAGTACATGAGGGTTTCCTTTTCTCCACATTATCACCAACACTTGTTATTTCTTGTTGTTTTTGTTTTGATACTAGCTATTGTGACAAGTGTCAAGTGATATCTCATTGTGGTTTTGATTTGTGTTTCCTTAATAATTAGTGATGTTGAGCATCTTTTCATATGTGTCTATTGACCATCTGTATATCTTATTTGGCAAAGGTTCTATGCCCATTTTTAATCATATATATATATTTTTTCTGCACTGACTTGCGTGAGTTCCTTATATATTTTGGATAGTAACTTATATGAGATATATCATTTGTAAATATCTTCTTCCATCAGTTGCCTTTTTTGTTTTGTTAGTGGTTTCCTTTGCTGTGCTTTTTATTTTGGTGTAGTCCTGATAGTTTCTTTTTGCTTATGTTTCCCTTGCCTGAGGAGACATATCCATAAATATGTTGTTAAGACTGAGCTCTAAAAGGTAAAGCCTATGGTTTCTTTTTGGGAGTTTTATAGTTTCAGGTATTATATTTAGGTCTCTACCCATTTTTAGTTTATTTTTGTGCATATATGTAAGAAAGTCATCCAGTTTCATTCATTTCATGAAGCTATCCAATTTTCCAAAGCACCATTTATTAAGGAGACCATATTTTCCCCATTGTATATTGTTGCCTTTTTTCTCATAGATTAATTAACGTATAAACATGGGCTTAATTCTAGGTTCTCTGTCCTATTCCAGGAATCTTTGTGTCCTTTTTCTTATTTTTCTGTCAGTACCATACTGTTCCATTACCACAGTTTTATTATTGCAAGTTTGAAATCTGGAATTGTGATACTTCCAGCTTTGTTCTTCTTTCTCCAGAGTGCTTTGCTATTTGAGGTCTTTTGTAGTTCCATACAAACACACACAGTCTTCCAAAACTGAATCAGGGAAACAACAGAAACTAGAAAAAATAGAACATTTGAACAGACCAATTACTAATAACAAAACTGAATCAGTAATCAAAAAACTTCTGACAAACAAAAGTTCAGGACCAGATAGATTCATAGGTGAATTCTACCAAACATTTAAAAGAAGAGTTAATACCTACTCTTCTCAAACTAGTTCAAAAAGTAGAAGAGAAAGGAAGGCTTCCAAACTCACTCTCCAAGGCCAGCATTACCTCAATACTCAAACCAGACAACAATAAAGGAAAACTACAGGCCAATATTCCTAATGAACTTAGATGTAAAAATCCTCAACAAAATATTAACAAAACACATTCACTGGTACATTAAAAGGATCATTTACCACAATCAAGTGGTATTAATTCCAGGAATGCACAAATAGTTCAATATTCATAAATCAATGTGATGTACCACATTAACAAGAGGAAGGTTTAAAGACCATATGATCATCCCAATAGATGCAAGAAAATTTTTTGACAAAATACAACATTTATGACAAAAACTTTCAACAAAAGTGGGTTCAGAGGGAACAATATTTCAATGTAATAGTGGCCATATATGAAAACCCATAGCTAACATAATGTTGAAAAACTGAAAACTTTTCCTCTAAGATCAGGAATAAGACAAGGATTTCTACTTTTACCATTATGGTCAATGTAGCACTGGAAATCCTAAGCTGTCGCAGTCAGACAAGAAAAAGAAATAAAAGGCATCTAAATTGATAAAGAAGCAGTAAAACTTTCACTACTTGCAAATGACATAATATATACAAAAAATCCTGAAGACTCCACCAAAAAAACTATTAGAACTAATAAAATGAATTCACTACAGTAGCAGGATACAAAATAAACATGCAGAAATCCATTGCATTTCTATATATGAATAACAAAGTAGCAGAAAGAGGAATTTAAGAAAACAATATCATTTACAATGGCATCAAAAAGAATAAAATACCTAAGAATAAATTTAAGGAGGTAAAAGACACTGAAAACAATAAAGCATTGATTGAAAGAACTTGAAGACAACACAGAAAAATGGAAGTATACCCATAATCTTGGATTGAGAGAATTAATTTTGTTAAAAGGTCCATACTTCTCAAAATAATCAGCAGATTCAATGAAATCCTTGAATACATTTTGATGATAGCCATTCTAACAGCTGTAAAGTGATATTTCCTTGTGACCTTGATTTGCATTTCTTTAATGATTGATGGTGTTGAACACATGTTGGCCATTTGAAATTTTTAGTGATAAAGTTGAACAATAATAAATAAAAATAGCTGATTATACCCCTAAATTTGGAGCTTTAAAGTTCACTCATCATTCAATTTGGAAATGTAGTTCTTTTCTGAGAGTGCTGCAGATAACTTTTTATGGATATATTAATGTCTTAGATAAAAGTACAGAATTTTGTTACAAATTATTAAGTAAGTTTGAAGTAGCACTTTGTCTAAGAAACTTTAGAAATTGTACCACTCTGTCAATTCAGTGTTGGCATGTATGAGGGGAAAAAGGAATCCCTTTAGAAAAATAAATGTGTTTACCCTTTTAAATATAGTATGTAATCATGATTAGTAAGAGATGGAAATATAGAATCATAGAAAATATTAGGTTTTGTTATGTTTCTTAATATTTGTTTTTAAGCATGTGATTATACCAGCAGTTTTATATATTTTTTTAAAGAATTTATTTATTTATTTGAGAGAGAGAGAGACAATGAGAGAGATCATGAGCGAGGAGAAGGTCAGAGAGAGAAGCAGACTCCCCATGGAGCCGGGAGCCCGATGTGGGACTCGATCCCGGGACTCCAGGATCATGACCTGAGCCGAAGGCAGTCGTCCAACCAACCGAGCCACCCAGGCGCCCCAAGCAGTTTTATATTTTTTAACTTATAGTTATTTTTCATTTTTATGAACACATCATATATATTTTAATGTTTGCATAATGTCCTACTGGGCAGATGTATAGTTTTAAGCTTAAATGAGAAATGGGACTCTGAAGCTAGCAGTCACTTAGGGAATGTCAGCTGGCCCTGCAGACACAGTCTACTCGACAATATTTGATTTGATCACCAGATCAAAATGACAAAAATTAAATAGAAACTGGAGAATACCTTAATTAATTTACAATGAAAAAAGTACATGGGAGGGCAAAGTGTGATGAGTAAGTGTGGATTCTGAGCCATGAGAATTAGCTATGTGATGGTATATGTGATGGCAGTGGTGGTTTCATGGCCCTTACCTTTAAGAATATGCCTGTATAATAGACCAGATTTGAGTATATGTCAATCAAGGACACTGTTAGTATCATTCCCTTTCTTAAAACACTTTAGTGGTTTTCCATTACTATTAGATTAAAATGATTTTGATAATGTTATTCCTAATTGTCTCTTGTGTCACATTTCCTACTATTTCCACCTTTGGAAAGGTGGAAATAGTCCCACCCAAGTATCCTACTTTGGGACACTTGTCTCATTGTAGATGAACAATTATATGCACAATCTTCTATGGACCAATTATATATGTAAAGCAAAAGTTAATATGGTAAAATCATATGCAGTGAGTTACTTGAGGTCAAGGATTTATCTCTCTTATTTACCGCTGGGACTTAAGTACTGAGCTCTGGAGTTGGCACATATTAAATATGTATTGAAATCACAAATTCCTTTCTCTGCCTTTTTCTTTCTCTGCTTGCATTTTTAACCAGAACATTTTTTCCCTTTCCATGTTAAGATAAACACACATACACACAGGCGCGCACACACACACACACACACACACACACACGTGTGTGTGTGTGTGTGTGTGTTTCTATGAAAACTCCAAATTCAGGTTCAAATTAACTTTTTGTCTCAGAGTAAACAGTCTGTTTAAATTGACTTTATATATTTCTGCTTTGATTTGAAAAGAGACTCTGTTTCTAAGATTTCAGGATGTCTTAGTTTCCTCTAGTTACATAAGTAGTTGGCCATTTCTAAAACCTTTGGACAATTAGGCTTGTTTTTTTTCTACTATACATAATGCTGTAATGATCTTATACCTATGGAACACTTTTTTTTTTTTTTTTTTGTATTTTGTAGCTGATTTGTTTCCTAAGATAGATCAAAGAAATGCTTGTGCGAGATGACTAAGCTCTTCCTGGGATAAAATTTAAAAATAAAGTTGTGTGATAATAGATCTCTAATTTTTTCTTAAATTTTGACTTTTCTGAATTCTCAACTTATGATGAAGACTCATGCACAAGTGAAAAACATTACCAAACTAGCAAATGAATGTGGCTAGCTGGGTTTGGTTTCTTTGAGTCTTTCAGGAAATGACAAAATGTTCAACCTTTTGAGAGAACTTAACTTTATGTTCCTGTATTCAGTGCTGACACTGTTAAGGATGAATCATTAAATGTGAGAGGAAGGCTAAAACGAAAAATGTTTAACCAACTGTCCTTTGCCAGTGCTACATTTAGAAAAACTATTTTTTGAATATACAGAATATATTTCAATGGCTAGGATACAATAGGACCAAAAAAAGATATTTGTCAGTTGTTGGAATTTATTTATGAAAGCATTTTGTGTACTTACAGAATCAAATTCTAGAGTCTGGAATAAAATGTACAGGGGCTAGGAAAGATAGTTTCTTTATTAGCTAATAGGATGAGAAATTTCTTGTAAAGTGAAAGAATAGAGCTCATTACATACCTCAACAAGAGGAATTGAATTCAATATGTAAGGAAGAAATTACTTCATCCCTCTTGTAAATTCATGAGCTTCAGTTGCATGAAGTAATAACCTTAGTCACAAAGAATTAAAAGGGGCATTCAACTAGTCAGATTTGTTCCTAGAGTTCCACTTTGGAGAAAAATAAAGGACCCAAAGATCAGCTGATTAATACATATATGCTTCATATTGTTAACTAATAGCTTAATCCTGAGGTGTGGGTCTACATTGCTAAATGCATATTTATGTATTTTGTACTTGACTATGACGAATTACACTGGGATGGTTTATTTTTTTTGAAGAAATAGTCCTGAGTGTCTAAAATGTGTCAAGTGTTTGGATAAACACTTTGGATTAAATGGTAAACCAAAATAGATATTATCTCCGTCCTCATAGCATAAGAATGTAGTGAAGGACCTAGCTATGGAAAACAAATTTTTGTTTTTTTCCAAAAAAATAGGCTAATTACAGCTCAGATAAACACTGCATGGAAAGTGACATAATGATTTAAGAGTATGTGTACCATTTGACCTAATTAGGAAGGTAAGAGAAAATGTTCCTAACAAAGGAGTGGTTGGACAGTGAGATGAAGAATAGTTCGATTATTAGTTTAAGAAAGAAGGGAAGAATTTCTGAGGAGATAGACTTTAAAGTTTGTTTTTCATATTGTCCTCTATATGACAAATACATTTGATTGGAAGCATGAAAAAATTTTTTAATTGAGGTACAATTGACATATTAATATCAGGTGTACAACACAATCATTCTTTATTTGTATATATTGCAAAACGATCACCACAGTAAGTCTAGTAAGAATCTGTTACCAAATAGTTATAAGTTTTTGTTTTCTGATGAAACCTTTTAAGATTTACTCTTAGAAACTTTCAAATGTGCAGTAAAGTATTATTAACAATAGACAGCATACTGTATATTCTATCCCCTCAACTTACTCTATAACTGAAAATTTGTACCTTGACTGTCCTCTTTTACCCATTTTACTTATGCCCCAACCCTCATCTCTGGCAACCACTAATCTAATTTTTGTATCTATAAGCTTGTTTTCTTTTTTTCTTTCTCTAATTTATCTCACTTAGCATAATCCCCTTAGGGTCCATCCATATTGTCACAAATGGCAAAGTTTCATTCTTTTTTATGACTGAAAAATATTCTTGTGTGTGTATGTGTGTGTACCACAATTTCTTTATCCATTCATCCATTAGTAGACACTTAGGTTGTTTCTATATCTTGTCTTTTGTAAATAATAGAATTATTTCATTATTAGTTTAAGAAAGAAGAATTTCTGAAAACGAGCCTTAAAATTTATTCTTTGATATGCCCTCTATATGAAAAATACATACGACTGGAAGCATGATAACTTTTAAAGTAGTAGAAAAATACTCCCATTTAAAGAGTTTCAGTTCATTATTCTTTCAAAAAATTGTCTAGTTGTAAGAAATCATCTTGATTGTGGGAATGTGGTAATAAACAAGAAAGACAAAGTCTCCTACCTTATGGAGCTTAACTCTGGTAACCCAAGATAACCAATTAAGTATATAACTTTATTAATAAGTGCTGCATAGAAAATAAACCTAGGTAAGCTCTCAGATCTAGAGAATGTGACAGGAGGAGATTTTTTTTCTAAGTATGTGTATGTGTTTGGGGTGCATGTACAGTAATACACTGGTCAAGGTATGCAGAAATAACTGACATTAAAGGAGAGAACTGAAAATTGAGAAATATTTGTGAAAAAAATATTACCAAATGGAGGTTCATAAGGAAGATTAATAAGGGTTGAATGATAATTGTAATGATCTTGGACCAGACTTTCTATTCTCAAAAGCCAGAGTGCTTAGAACATGGTGAACATAGGAGAGAATGTTAGACAGTGAGGAACTTGGTGTCATGGGCAGATGTAGATTGCTCAAGGCCTTGTTGGCTATGGTACAAAGTTTGGGTTATATTTATATTATAGCATTTGAAGGGTTTTAGGCAAGAAAAAAAAGATTAAAAATTCATTGGCTCTAGTAGTAATTTGGCTATGGACTGCTGGTGGTATCAACAACAGTGGTAGTGAGAGAGAGATGGAGAAGTGGTGAGATTAGAGATATATCATGGATAAAAACTTACTGATGGATTAGACTCTCTAAAGGAGGAAAAATAGAATAATTCAGTAGAACTAGATTTTTAGCTTGATCCACAGAGTTGATCACGGTGCCAATACCAAGGTGACACTATCCCTAGTGACATTCTCATATGCCTTCTGCCTTAAGCCTTGCTCAACCCATCTATCTATCCTTTTATTCCAATATTGACTGCTTACTTTGTGCCTTGCTAGAAGCACTGTCCTTCAGGGACACAAAGATGAAAAAGACAGACTGGGTCCCTGCCTTATTGAAACTTCCAATTTAAATAGGAACAGTCAGGCTGGTAAGCAAATAAATAAAACCTTACAGATTGTGATAAGTGGATGAAGGAAAGAAATAAAGCAGCTCCTGTGGTAATAAATCAATGTACCTAAGTTAACTGGGATGGTCAAGGAAAGACTTTTTGAGATGGTATCAAAACCAGTATCTGTACAACTTTCTGACTCCTTTATGGAGTTAGGAATATAAAGAACCAGGGGAAATCCTTTAAATCAGCCTTGAGTCTACTGTTGTTGTTGTTGTTTTAAATTATATTTTATTTTTTTATTATTTACCAAATGAAACGTTGTAATTTCAGTTAAGACTAGGAGCTTTTACTGAACATTTTTGAGAAGAATATCACTGCCACCATCTTCCCCCACCCCTCCGCTGCAGAAGATTAATTCATTTTGATATCTCTTTCAAAGTTTTTTTTTTTCAAAACAATTTTTATACTCTTATTGGTTATAAAAATAATCCAAACTACAGTTAATTACATTGTAAAAATACAGAGTATAAAATTTCTAATTCATTATTTCCTCTGAAATATACATAATCAACAGTTTTTACATGCCTTTGTTCATATTTATTTATTTATTTATTTATATTTGCTCTGGTAACAAAATTGCACAATGCTCACTATATTCCTATGGAGCTTGTAGGTTTTTGTTTTGATTTGTTTTTGTTTTTCACCTTATAATAATGTTTTGGCTAGCTTTACTTACTAATACAAATGGGACCTTTTATTGTTTTTATTATTCATATAATAATCCATTCATGGTTTATCATTTTTAACAGTTTCTCTAAGAATATGTAGTTTTTTTCATTTTTCACCATTTTCATCCACTATGGATGGTGAATGAAAAGTTCTTGACAATTGTAGTGTGTTTTAAAGAAGAAAATAGAAATGTGAGGTGAAAAGTATGTGCATATTTTAAATTTACTAGATATTTCTATGCTGGCATTCCAAAAATTTGACCATTCTTGTTCACTTAAGGGGACAAAGCAGAAGAGAACCCATTTAGTTTTCTCTGATAAGATTACATATCAATATATCCTTTTCATGTTCAGTTCTTTGATAATCAGTGATATTTATATTGATACTGTCTCCCTGCCAAAAAATTGATTCCTCATTTTTTTTTATTATTTGTAATTTTATTTTTCTTCTTTTTTTCTTTTCTTTTTTTTTAAATTTTATTTCTTATAAACATATAATATATTTTTATCCCCAGGGGTACAGGTCTGTGAATCGCCAGGTTTACACACTTCACAGCACTCACCATAGCACATACCCTCCCCAATGTCCATAACCCCACCCCCCCTCTCCCAACACCCCTCCCCCCAGCAACCCTCAGTTTGTTTTGTGAGATTAAGAGTCACTTATGGTTTGTCTCCCTCCCAATCCCATCTTGTTTCATTTACTCTTCTCCTACCCCCTTAACCCCCATGTTGCATCTCCTCTCCCTCATATCAGGGAGAACATATGATAGTTGTCTTTCTCCGATTGACTTATTTCGCTAAGCAGGAGACCCTCTAGTTCCATCCACATCATCGCAAATGGCAAGATTTCATTTCTTTTGATGGCTGCATAGTATTCCATTGTGTATATATACCACATCTTCTTTATCCATTCGTCTGTTGATGGACATCTAGGTTCTTTCCATAGTTTGGCTATTGTAGACATTGCTGCTATAAACATTTGGGTGCACGTGCCCCTTCGGATCACTACGTTTGTATCTGTAGGGTAAATACCCAGCAGTGCAATTGCTGGGTCATAGGGTAGTTCTATTTTCAACATTTTGAGGAACCTCCATGCTGTTTTCCAGAGTGGTTGCACCAGCTTGCATTCCCACCAGCAGTGTAGGAGGGTTCCCCTTTCTCCTCATCCTTGCCAGCATCTGTCATTTCCTGACTTGTTAATTTTAGCGATTCTGACTGGTGTGAGGTGATATCTCATTGTGGTTTTGATTTGTATTTCCCTGATGCCGAGTGATATGGAGCACTTTTTCATGTGTCTGTTGGCCATCTGGATGTCTTCTTTGCAGAAATGTCTATTCATGTCTTCTGCCCATTTCTTGATTGGATTATTTGTTCTTTGGGTGTTGAGTTTGCTAAGTTCTTTATAGATTTTGGACACTAGTCCTTTATCTGATATGTCATTTGCAAATATCTTCTCCCATTCTGTCAGCTGTCTTTTGGTTTTGTTAACTGTTTCCTTTGCTGTGCAAAAGCTTTTGATCTTGATGAAATCCCAATAGTTCATTTTTGCCCTTGCTTCCCTTGCCTTTGGCGATGTTCCTAGGAAGATGTTGCTGCAGCTGAGGTCGAAGAGGTTGCTGCCGGTGTTCTCCTCAAGGATTTTGATGGATTCCTTTCTCACATTGAGGTCCTTCATCCATTTTGAGTCTATTTTCGTGTGTGGTGTAAGGAAATGATCCAATTTCACTTTTCTGCATGTGGCTGTCCAATTTTCCCAACACCATTTATTGAAGAGGCTGTCTTTTTTCCATTGGACATTCTTTCCTGCTTTGTCGAAGATTAGTTGACCATAGAGTTGAGGGTCTATTTCTGGGCTCTCTATTCTTTTCCATTGATCTATGTGTCTGTTTTTGTGCCAGTACCATGTTGTCTTGATGATGACAGCTTTGTAATAGAGCTTGAAGTCCGGGATTGTGATGCCACCAACTTTGGCTTTCTTTTTCAATATTCCTTTGGCTATTCGAGGTCTTTTCTGGTTCCATATAAATTTTAGGATTATTTGTTCCATTTCTTTGAAAAAAGTGGATGGTACTTTGATAGGAATTGCATTAAATGTGTAGATTGCTTTAGGTAGCATAGACATTTTCACAATATTTATTCTTCCAATCCAGGAGCATGGAACATTTTTCCATTTCTTTGTGTCTAACCCTACACCTAAAGGAGCTGGAGAAAGAATAAGAAAGAAACCCTAAACCCAGCAGGAGAAGAGAAATCATAAAGATCAGAGCAGAAATCAATGAAATAGAAACCAAAAAAACAATAGAACAAATCAACAAAACTAGGAGCTGGTTCTTTGAAAGAATTAATAAGATTGATAAGCCCCTGGCCAGACTTATCAAAAAGAAAAAAGAAAGGACTCAAATAAATAAAATCATGAATGAAAGAGGAGAGATCACAACTAACACCAAAGAAATACAGACAATTATAAGAACATACTATGAGCAACTCTACGCCAACAAATTTGACAATCTGGAAGAAATGGATGCATTCCTAGAGACATTTAACTACCATAACTGAACCAGGAAGAAATAGAAAGCCTGAACAGACTCATAACCAGTAAGGAGTTTGAAACAGTCATCAAAAAAATCTCCAAACAAACAAAAGCCCAGGGCCAGACGGCTTCCTGGGGGAATTCTACCAAACATTTAAAGAAGAACTAATTCCTATTCTCCTGAAACTGTTCCAAAAAATAGAAATGGAAGGAAAACTTCCAAACTCATTTTATGAGGCCAGCATCACCTTGATCCCAAAACCAGACAAGGATCCCATCAAAAAAGAGAACTACAGACCAATATCCTTGATGAACACAGATGCGAAAATTCTCACCAAAATACTAGCCAATAGGATTCAACAGTACATTAAAAGGATTATTCACCATGACCAAGTGGGATTTATTCCAGGGCTGCAAGGTTGGTTCAACATCCGCAAATCAATCAATGTGATACAACACATTAATAAAAGAAAGAACAAGAGCCATATGATACTCTCAATAGTTGCTGAAAAAGCATTTGACAAAGTACAGCATCCCTTCCTGATCAAAACTCTTCAAAGTGTAGGGATAGAGGGCACATAACTCAATATTATCAAAGCCATCTATGAAAAACGCACCGCAAATATCATTCTCAATGGAGAGAAACTGAAAGCTTTTCCACTAAGGTCAGGAACATGGCAGGGATGTCTGTTATCACCACTGCTATTCAACATAGTACTAAAAGTCCTAGCCTCAGCAATCAGACAACAAAAGGAAATTAAAGGCATCCAAATCGGCAAAGAAGAAGTCAAACTATCACTCTTCGCAGATTATATGATACTATATGTGGAAAACCCAAAAGACTCCACTCTAAAACTGCTACAACTTGTACAGGAATTCAGTAAGGTGTCAGGATATAAAATCAATGCACAGAAATCAGTTGCATTTCTCTACACCAACAACAAGACAGAAGAAAGAGAAATTAAGGATTCAATCCCATTTACAATTGCACCCAAAACTATAAGATATCTAGGAATAAACCTAACCAAAGAGACTAAGAATCTATACACAGAAAACTATAAAGTACTCATGAAAGAAATTGATGATTCCTCATTTTTAACTTACAAATAGTAATGTTGTCATGGCAGTTTGTCTTACCATTCTAAATTTCTTTCTGAATTTTATGTATTTTGCTGTCCAAACATGTCTCATATGTGTGAAACCCCAAACCAAAACAGCTTCAAAATTTAAAGGCAATATTAACATTTTCAAAAGTGAATACAATTTGGAATATGAGAAAAGCTCTATATGTGCTAGGCTGATGCTGGAAAAAGACAACAATAAAAGTAACATTGTAGTACTCTTCTAATGACAGTGAATTTCAGCTGTTTCCATTTGAAGCCATAACACAGAGGTATTTAAAAAAGCAGAGCACTAAACTGTATACAAGTGTCAACAAGAAATACAATTGGCTATTTTTGGGTAGTGGCACTTATATCTGTGTGGAATTTATAGAGGTTTTCCTTTGAATATATGATGAATTTTTCTGAGTATTACATGAATATTTAGCATATATCTGTATGCTTTTGGTTTCATCTATTCTACTAATTGCATTGTTCTTATCCTTTATGCCTTCTATTTTAAACTGGGGCAACACATCTAATGAAGAATAAACAAATGCACAAGCAACACATGACATTTTTCTGACACACTAACATCCATATAAAACACTGGAAATGCCTGTTAAAGTTTGATTTTGGGAAGCTCCATGGTTATGTATACTTAATATACTTGAATAATTTTTCTTTCACACACACACATATACTTAATAGTTTCATGAATGTCTGCAGTTGTGTTTCTATCAAACCTTTTATCTTTGATTTATTTTTTTTTCTCTGTCTTTTTGTGCTTTTCTTAATTTGGCATTATTTAGATATTTATTACTTTTAGGTCTTTACTTTGGATGTAGCTTGTATCAATTTAAAATGATCTTCGCTTTCCATTTTACTTACATTCTAATTTATTTATTGAATTTTTGTTTTACATTATTCTCCAATGCACATTTAACAATCCTTTTATTTTTTAATTTTTTTAATTTTTATTTTTTTGCTAGCTTTATTTTCCTTTAGAACTCCTGTATAAGTAGTAGAGCAGATAGAGTGTATTTTAATAAATTCTAAGAGATTCTACTTTATAATGGTTGAAATCACATTTACTCTTAGAAATCTGCTTATTTCATCTATTTTTTCCTATATTGTTTTGTACCTTTTGTTTTACATTGTTTCCATTCTCTTTAATTTTTGGAATTTCTTAATAGTATTTGGAGGTTCCAGTTGTAAAACCTGTTTTTAATTGTGCTAGTGGCAACTCCTACATTTTACTTAATATACTGTTATTATATTCATCCAATTTCAAATTGAAAACAAAATGGTGACTTTTGACTTTTCCATATGTAAGGATGGGAAGTTTCTCACTTTTTCATTATTGATTCCTAATCTATCCTGTCTACAAGTTTAGAATTATGCAATAGACTCTTTTCTTCCAAATATAAATTATCACTTTTTTTAAATACACCATCTTTCTTTTTTATTGCAAAATTTCTCCTAGGAATAGAAACATATTCTTCCCTCTGTTCTTCCCCACTCCCCCCCCCTTTTTTTATTAACATATAATGTATTATTTGCTTCAGGGGTACAGGTCTGTGAATCATCAGTCTTACACACTCCACAGCACTCACCAAAGAACATACCCTCCCCAATGTCCATAACCTGGCCACCCTATCCCTCCCCTCCCACTGAATTTGAGAGGCAGGCAGGGGGTTGTAGGGTTAGGGAGGGAAAAAAAATGAAACAAGATGGGACCGGGGAGGGAGACAAACCATAAGAAACTCTTAATTTCAGGAAAAACTATTTTTAAATGATTACTGAAATTATTCATGTCTTTTGCCATATATAAATTTATCGACTGGTTACTGGCATTCCTAACACCCTTGACAAACTCATGCCTTACTTCGTGATTTCAATTCTTCTCAGAACACTTGAGTAATATATTTATGAAAAGAACTTAGGTGACATATATTTGAGAACTTTATATCAAGTTTTTCTTGTACATTCAGTTATTAATGATTATAGAATAGCATAAAATTTTAGGTGTGATAAGATTTTTCTCCAAAGCTATTTAGATACTTTTTTTGTTGCTGCTGTTGTAGAGAAAATTGTAAAGGTCTTTCAGTGGCCAGGAATGTCTCACTTTTCCCAATGGCCAAAGCTCAATCAATTGGAGAAATAAATTAACAATAGTAATATTGGATTGTAACCCATAGAATAAAATAAATATCCATGTTTTGTGAATAAAAATAAATAAAATATAAATAAATAATTGAATAAATAATTGATGAGGGACACCTTTCATATCCAAAATCCAAAAAAAAATGTAGAAGGAATGAGGGAAATAAAAACTCTTATGAAAACTTTACAGTAATAATTGTCAGGATAGATCTACCAAAGGATGTTGCAACTAGAGGGTATAGGGTGAGGAGAAATGGGATTTTTATGAAAACTCAAAGGGTCTCTCTCAGGATAGTTATCAATTACAACAGAAAAAGAGTATAGTTTTATAGTAGAGAAACCTTACTGACAGCACTAGTAAAATGACATGTTGACCTTATGTGGCCCCTGATATGTACTGAGGAGGATATATCACTTTTGTGTCCTCATCAATCTGATGAGAAATTATCAAACAGATCTTCATATTGAGATACATTCCCCCAAATAACTGAGCAGTAATCTCAAAGTCTTCAAATATAATAAAAGACAAGGGATGACTGATGAAATGTCACAGATTAGAGACTAAAAAGACAACTATATTTAATGCAGGATCCCAAAAATAGATCCCAAAATGGTGTAAATGGAAATTCTGATGAAATCAGAGTGAAGTATGTGGTTGAGTTTTTAAAATAGCAGAACATAAAAAGAAAACTACCTTAAAAATACCTTATACATAAGCCAACAAAGAGAAGAAACTGGAATTAAAAGATATTTAGAAATGAGTACCAAGGAAGGTAAAGTATTTTAAATATTTAGGATGAGAACAAAATAATTAGAGGAAAACTTATAGCCATAAATGTCTTCGTTAGAAATAAATATTTGATTGAAAATGTATGAACTAAGCATTGAAATCAAGAAATTAGAGAGGTAAACAACAAAATAAATCTAAAGTAATTACAAAGATAGCCTTTGTGAAGGTTAAATAGAAATAATTAAAACAGTAAAGCATAAAGTGATAACACAATTGTTTAGATTGATACAACTGAGTTTTTTTTCAATACTGACAAATTAGATGAAATATTGGCAAGTCTATAAAGAAAGGAAAGAAATTATTGACAAGTAGCTGTAAGAAAAAAATAAGGTGCCCAAAATATCATACACTGCCCATTTAGTAAATTTAATAATCCAGTCAAAACTAATGACTTTCTAGGAAGTACTAACTCAAGAATAAATAGAATCATTTTACATTTGATAAAACTTATCAAGCCAATGATTTTATAAGATACACATAAAAGTAGTAAGAGTCCTACCAGAAGTTTTAAAAAGCACAAACTCGTCTCTGCTTTTCCCCACCATCGTGGTTTATGGGTTGACTGTTCCCTGCCGTATTTTCTCACAAGACTTTCAGGATTGATTCCTGGCCAAGAAACAAAAGCAGAATTGTCCCATTCCCCAGTGGATTTGTATGAAAATTGGTAATAAAATCAGATACAACTCCAGGAAGAAGATTGGAGAAGAACTAAACTGGGTCTTTGAGGGATCACACATGAGTTGATGCACATATTTTCGCTACGTGAAGGTTACATGCTCATATCTGGTCACTCTGTAAACATTACTACTACCTGAACAATAGATATGTGTTATTGCAGAAGTTATTTTTTCTCTGTTAACTATGCTTCTGCACCATTGTTTGGTACAGTAATTAATATGTGAGGCCTTTTATTTGGAAAAAAAAATAAAAAGCACAAACTCATTTATGAGCAAATTCAAGACTATTTCATGTATAAAAAGCACATAATACATAAGGAAAAATTCTCTTATCTAAGTGAGGTAACACCAAAATATTTTATTAAAAATTAAGGAATAATGTGCTATGCTTTATCATGGAAATATCCTATATCACAAAGATGCCAATTTTCCCAATCAAAATTTGCAATGCACGTCTACTCATAATCTGTAAGGAATTTTTATCAAGTTACTAAGAATATTTAGAAACCAATCTGGAAGATCAAATGCATGAAGGTGGCAAAGAAAAAACTAAAGAAAGAAGAAAAGTCCAATCACATACAACAGATGAGGATTGAGAACGGCATCAGATTTCTCAACAAGACTGGAAAATAGAATACAATAATGCAATCTTTTAAAATACTGGAATAAATTAATAGTGACTTCTAATTGTACATAGAATTTTATCTTTTGTGTGTCAGGAAATGTGACATCGGAAGAAATGAGTAAACAAGAAAATATTAGATCGAGGAAATGGAATTTCTAACTTCAGGAAACTAAAAAGAAAACTTCAAAGGTGATGATGATGTCAGAACACAGACAGCAAATATGTATCTGGCGTGCAGGACAGAAAACTGAGTAGGGATAAATAATGTATTTCAACAAATACATTACAAATTATGACAGAGAATTAGGGGTAATTGGGTAATTGTGCCAGTTTTCCAACATTTGTTCCTCCATATCTTTCTCTGCCCTAGTCTTTGCCTCAGGATACTGGGCTAAAACCATTTGTGGGATCCCTTGGCCTTTTTCTTGGTGCTAAGCCAAGCTGAGGAATTTCAAGGAAGAACAAGGAAGCCATGGATAGCTTTGCTTCTCACCTGAAAAGCATTCTATCCAAGAGCTACATTCTTTACATGTGCTTAGTAATTTCAGTAACCAATCCTTCATTGTCATCTTAAGCCTAAAAGCAGTAATAGCTCTACTATTGGTGACTTAAGGTGCTGTACTACACATTGTAAACATTTTCTTTACTAACATTCCCTTGAAATATCCTAATTTGATACCTATTACCTTCTGGGACCCTGACTGGGACAGTTGTAGATGATTACATATAAGTGATGACATAATAAAGGATAAAAATCAGGGGGTAAAATACTTAATTGAGAATAGTTCCAAAATGAGGGAACTGAAAATGAAAAGAGACCATTAACTAATAATTAATTCAAGAAAACGTTCCATAAATGATGTAATTGATGAGAATTTTAGAACTCACATCCAGTAGCCTTCTATCTGTTTGCACAATGGATGAAAATGAAGAAATTCTTGACAGAGTGATAGAAATATAGGCATAAATTTTTATATGGCCTACTATAAAAATTACGAATTATATAGGGCAGTGCTGACTCAAGAATTGGTTTATAGGTTTATACATATTCTATACATAGGTCTATACATATCCTATTCATATGTAATGAATAAATACAATAGTTCAGAAGTAGGTTCAGTGGACATGAGGATTTATTTTATTGCCAAAAGTGGCATTTCAGTACAATGAGGAAATAAATTGTGAAATAGCTATCCCTTTTGGGGAGGGGAACAAAGGGAAAAAATATTCTGTAAACTACAAAAAATTTGAACAAAAATTACTTAAATGTAAGAAAGACAAATTAGAGAAAAATATAGTACAAGTAAACAATAAGATGGTACTCCAAAGTCCTAGATTTCATTTTTTTAATATTTTAAATTAACATATAATGTATATCAAAATAATAAGATGGTAGATTTAGGTATGTGTGAATGTGTATCAATGATTAATTACGCGTAGGTGAATTAAATACTCCAATAGAAGACAAAGTTGGTTATATTGGATTTTTAAAAACCTATATATAGCTTTTAGAAAAATCTTAAATATGAGTAAATAGAAATTGAAATGAGAAGAGTTGACAGATATGATAAAAATGTCAATCAATGTAGTACAGGCATAAATGTATAAATATTTAAAAAAGTAGATTTAATATACCTAATGTTGTATGCACCTGAAAACAGCTGCAACATACATACATTAAGAACTAAATTCTATAATCATAGAGTTAAATTTCTATAGATTTTCATGGTAATGCGGATGGATTTTCAGGAATAGAAAACATTAGAAATAATCTAAATCTAAATGTACCGATGTGAATAGATTCTAAGCAAAAATAGTAAGTTACAGAGCAATGAATCTGACAGGTTTCTAGTTCTTTATTTCTTTATTAAAGAAAGTAAGCTGTAAGTATAAGGTTGTGCATCTATATGTTTTGTTTTGTTTTGGTAAAAGAAAAGGTGTAGAGAAATGTACAATAAAAATTTACAGTGGCAGTTCTGTGGAAGGAATTAAGAAGAAAGAATTTAGGAGTTCTGGGGGTGCCTGGGTGGCTCAGTGGGATAAAGCCTCTGCCTCCGGCTCAGGCCGTGATCCCAGGGTCCTGGGATAGAGCCCAGTGTGGGGCTCTCTGCTCAGCAGGGAGTCTGCTTCCCCCTCTCTCTCTGCCTGCCTCTCTGCCTACTTGCGATCTCTGTCAAGTAAATAAATAAAATCTTAAAAAAAAAAAAAAAAGAGAATTTAGGAGTTCTGTTTTTTTTTTTTTTTCCTATTGCTGGAATTTGTTACCTTTTTTTTTTTCCATAAAGAGTCTATTCCTGCACTACTTGAATAATTAAAAGAGAGAAAACAATAAAAAGCCTGGTACAAACATGGCTAATGGTTTTTATTATAATATCCATATTTTTCAGCCATAATTCTTCAGTGTATATTGAAGGGGTTTGTATTTGCACAATACTAGCCATCCAGGAAACCAAGAAATGCAGTGATGATAAATGAGATTCCCACTTGTCACAACTACAAGGAAAAATCTTAGTGAAATTACACAAGAAATGCCAGGAAAGACATTTGAGTGTTAGACACAATACTGAAAGAGAATATAGACAAAAATCAGCATTTCCATGGCCCTTATTTACTGTGTATATTTTTCAGTTGCCCCTAATTATTTTTCTCTCTCTCAGGAAGACATTAAAAATGGAAGTAGTTTCTTGCCACAAAGAAACTACTTTAAAAAGCTATGCTAGAATGCTAAATATGGATTTTGATGAGAGCCTAAAGAATTCTCAAAGCCAAGGCACATTTATCTGAGCATACAGTGTATGTATTTTAATTACATTCAGTGAAATTTCTAAACATCTGACATCTGTTTACCAGTAAACATTTAATTAAGTATTTGAACATAACAATGCTAAATGAAATGTTTTAAAGAAGCCATTAGAACCCTGTAGTTCTAACTGCAGGCCTAGCAAACTCATAGGAGAGCAGTAGAATCTGCTACTACAGACAGGGACAATGGAGCCCATTTGCTCTGTGTTGTTTTATTCCCTTGTTTCTTTGACTGTTGTCTGTTTTTTCTTACCATCTCTCCTTCAGTGATGATGCATTATTCATCAGGCCTTATGTATGAGAATGTTAGCATCTCGTAATCAGAGCAGTGGGCCCGAAGTTGTTCATTCAGAGACCATTGTCCCTATATGTATTTGGAAGTCATTTGTTTTCCCAGTAAAAGTAAAGCGTGAGTCTCATTCTGTTTTGCCTCGTTCCTGGAAGTTACAAGACTGACTTTTGTCTGGGGATGAAATAGGAATTAAGCATTGCAGCTTTAGCAGATTCCATGTAAACACTGCAGACATAGAAACCCTTTTATCCTGTGCCATGCTGTTTTTAGGAGAGGATGTGTGAGAACAAGCACATGGGAAAGAGTCCTCTGAAGCGCTGGAATTACCACAGAGCTGTGATGACCTCTCGAGATAGTTGGTAGACGGGGGTGTGTCACCTCTCCTATGTTCACTGTATTCCATTCTAGCACCCTGTGGGCCTAGAGCCCTAGTTTCCCCATTCAAACAGGGCCACTTGAGACTTTCCATTGTGGTACTCCTGAGAGCCCAGGCCACCAAAGCAGCCATCATTATGCTGACTTTTCCAGATTCCACTCTCCTCATTGACTATCAAAATTTACTATTGCTTATTCTTGTTCCCCTAACATAAACCTACATGACTGCAATTTATCTGTGGATGGGGGAAATCAAATTGTGATGTTTGTAGCTGATAAATGACTTAACTGGGTCTCCCTTTCAAGCAAAAACAGTATTTGGAAAGTAATTTTTAATGTCCTTGGACGGCATGAAGTATTGCATGCAAGCACCTAGCATGCTGCGCCAGGCAGATCTTAGAGTGACTATCGTTACTGTTCTGTTATCATAAAGAGCACAGGAACAGCTGGCAGAGTGTCTCATTCTGAGATCCAGCTCCTTCATCTGTGATGCTTACTAGTTCTCTTGTTTGTATTTGTTCTCTAAATGTCAGCTCAATGTCTAGTTATATTCTGACCTGAAATCCTCAACATCAGCAAAGTGTAATCTTCTCAGTGTGTTTATCCTAATACTAGAAGGACTGAAACACTTTCCTCTAATAATGACAGTGATGGCTCATATTCATTCATACACCCTATGCCAAACACCGTACTAAGCCCTTTATATGCATCACCCTGTTGGATCAATACGACCATTCCATGAGGAAGTTATTATTCTATTTTTAAAGATAAGGAATCCACAGGTCAGAGAAGTTAAGTAATTTTTCCCAAAGTTCATGTACCTAGTAAATAAAATTAGAATCTGACCCAAACTCTTGACTATTAACATATTCTGCTTCTATCACTCCTGGAGTGGTCTCCTCCTCCCACACCTTTGCAGGCCCTAGCCTGTTGATAATCTTTGTCTGGCAGAGGTTATCTCTTCCACCCCTGTAATGAGAAATCAGTACTTTTGCAACTTATCTCCCTTTCCAACAACGCTTCTTCCTCATTTTCCTTTTGAAAAAGCATTAATCACCATCAGAGTGCTTTATAGGAGCACAACAAAAGCATTCGTTCAACAAATGAGCTTCTAGTAAGTGTCAGGCACTCTTCTAGGTAATGCAGATATTGCAAAACAAAGTATTTGGCTTAATGGTGCTTGTAGGCCAGAATGGGAATACAGGATAAAAGCAAAATCATGATCAAGATAATTTTTTTTAGTGATACAGGCTTTGAAGAAAATAAAACATAATGATAAAAGCAATGGCTTACGAAAGGCAGCTTCTACTTTAAATTATAGCAAAAGACTGTTGCAACGCTAGTGACCGGCAGTAGGGGTCTTATTGAATGGACTATGCTCTATCCATATAATAGGGTACAAATCAGCTGCAAAAAGTAAAAAGGGGAATCTCTAAGTACTGATATGGAATGATTGCCAGAATAGTTCCTTTTTTAATATGCTACATTTTGTGTAAGAAAGGCAATCTATAAATATATATGTGTCTGTATATAACTATTTTACATGTATACCCAAAAATACATATATTAAAATTTATATTTTGCTTATTTTTAAAAATAAAAGTGTTTGAATAAAGAGAAAACTGATGGGGACACCCTGGCTGGCTCAGTTGGTTAAGTGTCTGCTTTTGGCTCAGGTCATGATCTCAGGGTCCATGGTGGGCTCCCTGTTTAGCAGGGGTCTGCTTCTCCCTCTGCCCTTCCTCCCTGTTTGTGTTTCTCTCTCTCTCAAATAAATAAATAAAATCTTAAAAAGAGAGAAAACTGATTAAAAAAAAAATTACCCATAGGAGAGGAGTGAAAAGATCAGAATGAAAAAGAGTGGAAGTGAGATTTCTGTGAATGTGCTTGCCTTGGTACATAATTGTGACAAACCATGCTTTTCATAACTCAAAGAAAATTACTGATTCTAGAAATAGTGGGGAAGATTGGAAACAAGATTCAGTGAGATGCTTTTTAAAATTATTAAGTAGATGCCATCAATACTGTTTTCTTACTGATTCTTGAATCCATCATATATATTCCTGCCTCAAGGCCTTTGCATTTAACATGTTCTTTGTTGACTGATCTCTCTCTTCCATAGCTCAGTCTCTCTATCAGACATCTGATGGTATATTCTAAGTCATCTGCCCAAAGTAGCACTTTCACATTTTTATGGCATTTATTATCATTTGTCAAGCCATGATATACAGTGAAAATGTGGCTAGAACATTGTGGAAGGCAGTTAAGATTCAGTAATATCTGTATTCTTCCCTTATTTCCAGGTAAAGAGCTACACTGTATTTTCCAGGCTTCCTTGCAACTAGTTGTATGTAGCCAGACGTGTGGTTAGACTAAGTTCTAGCCAGCTGAATATGGGTAGAAGTGATGCAGGCTTGGCCCATACGATTACTCTTCCCAGTCCTCCATCTTTTCTCTGTCTATCCCTATGCCATTGACTAGGGAAAACTCCAAAGACTTAGATTAGGGTAGAATTTTAAGAGTGAAGGATTGGGAACCCGAATGCCTGCTAGAGAAGGGTCCCTGCTTTTTCCTGTGATGGGAGTATGGTATAAAATTTTATTTTGTTAAGTTCCTGTACTGTCAAAGCCTAAACAGATAAATGGAACATGCTTAAAGTACTTAGAGAAGGAAAAAACAAACAAACAAACAAACAAAACCCAGGGAATTAGTTGACATCCATGTTGGAAGAGATGAGAGTTAAATAAGAGACTGAGGGATAAACCAGAGGTTAGCATTAGCAAGAAATTATTATCATCCTAGCCCAAAGAGACAAAGGGAGGTGTGGTGGTCATAGAGCTTAGGGCCTGGTGGAAGCCAGGAACATGAAAAGCCTATTCTCTGGGAGGAAGAGCCACAGAGAAGATACAGCCACTTTGTCTTGGATAGGTTACTAAGGGACAGAAAATCCTGGACTCTCCCTTTCTAGCCCTCCAGACTTCTGGCAGTGCCCCCCCATTACTCGACTGATCGGGAAGTGAATTGACAAAGGACCTATGAAGAGCAGCTTACAGGAAGGGATCAGCTCACTTGCAATCAGAGCGAATTAGGAACAGAGGTAAGGCCTGGCTTTCGCGTTTCTTTAGGTCATGGTAACTATGCTAGCTATTATTTCCAGTGTACTAAGAAGCCTCTTGAGGATTTTGAGCAGAATAATGCAATGATCTGAAATACAATATGATAAATATTACTCTGGCAGCATTAGGGAGAATATACTACAAACTGGTTAGGAAAAGAAGTAGGGAATAGTAGGCTATTGCAGAAATATAGGTAAAAGATGAAGAGTGCCTAAATAGAGTGGATAGGGGAGGGAATAAGAACCAACTGAATTTTTGGAAGCTTAAGCCAATAAGGTTTTAGAAAGGTTGGATATGAGATATAAGAGAAAGCAAAAAGCCAAAGAGGGCTTCCAGATTTTTGGTTCTGAATAATTATGTGAATGAAAGTGAAGTTACCACATTGGAAAACACTTAGATTTACAATTTGGAGGAAGCAATGAGGAATTAGTAGATGTTTGAGATGACTACAGCAAGATGGATGCCTTACACACCCACTACATTTCTAATAGTGGGCAGTGGTTACTTGGAAGTATTGAAAGGTCTCATTTCATTGGCAGTATCTTCTTGCATCATTTCCAGCCTTTCAGGTAAAACATGCAACAACAAGACCGTGTATATAGTGGCTAGAGATCTAGTTTTCCTAATGTCCCATTGCATAGTATCACCATGTGACAGTAACACCAAACTCCATATGAGTTCCTTTTCTGAATAGATTAGCATTTCCACTTTTCTCCATGAAGAAATCTGAAATCAGATCTTACTTAGCCTTAGAATGGGAAGGAAGGATCTTGAGAAAGAAGAATAAAAATCAGGTTTTAGATCAAAATGGAACTGAGTTATAAAATTTGAATACAAAAAGTAATGACTTGCATTTATTCCTGAAGAATTGATACAAATCAATATATGTTATATTATTACAATCTCATTTAAATACTAAAATTAAGATGATATGTAGTTATAAGATTCACCAATAAAATATTAAATCATTATTATAGTGATGATGAATTATATCATATTTTGAAAAAGTATTCTCCCATCTTTTACTTTGGATTGCCCTTAAAATAGCTTCTCATATTAGTATGACTGTAATTAGTAATAAGAAGTGGTGTTCAGTCTTTTGCCACTTTAGTGTCCCTTCTGAGAGTGTTCAACTTAGTGTTGAAATATAATCCTGATGAGATCTAAGTAAGTTACAGCATCAAGGTACTCTGATTTCCATGATCTGGACACATATCTAGATAATGACAGTATGATGTGGTGATTACAACTGGTCCACTTGGATTTAAACGACTGCTTGGGTTTGAGCCATCCCCTGGTTATGTGATCTTGAGTATATTATTTGGTTTTCAAGTCTTCTTTCTGGGAATCGGGGGAAGCATGTTCTAGTAGGCATTGCATTTTAGCAATTGGATTATAAACCTCTTGGACTTCTCTGTGTACTTTCCCAAAGCAAAATGGAAATTTGATAGCTCAAAATAAAAGTCTATAAAAACCAAATCTTCAAATACATGCAATGCTGTATAATGGAAATGATCATTACCTACCCCAGGGACAAAAAATTAAATAGGTGATGAGTCATTTTTTTGCTGTAACTTTGGGCTGAGGAGGTCCTATAAACTGCATTCCCATATTTTACACATCACTCTCCCTGGCATGAAATATTGATAACCTTTTTGGTGGATTCTTCTTTGATCAATTGAAGTTTACAAGTGAAGCAAATAGTCACAAAACGTGATAGCTATTGTGGAGGTGCAACCTGTATAGATCGAGTTAGAATGGGGAAACACCTGTTTCTTTAGTAACAAAAGACATGTGAGATATTGACTTCATTAATTTTATTGCCTTTGTAAACTTAATTATCAAACATCTGCATCTTGCTATCTATTCCCCAAGGTTCTGACATTTTCCACTTCTTCAAATACCTTCATTTTTATTGATTGAGCATTTCCCAACCAGCTATTCTGTCAAAGTTACTGCTAAGTGATATGTCAAACGTAAAACTATACTTCTTGAAACCTTAGGTGGTCAGAATATCAGTGCAATTTTTGACCACTGATCATGGAGTATGGAAGAAAAACTGGGTACATCATCATATTGTTTTTTTTTTCATTTTATAATATTTTTTTCTTTGCAGATTATTTTTTTTTATTTTCAGCTTAATAGTATTCCTTGTTTTTTGCACCACACCCAGTGCTCCATGCAATCCGTGCCCTCTCTAATACCCACCACCTGGTTCCCCCAACCTCCCACCCCCCGCCGCTTCAAACCCCTCAGATTGTTTTTCAGAGTCCATAGTCTCTCATGGTTCACCTCCCCTTCCAACTCCCTTCTCCTCTCTAACTCCCCTTGTCCTCCATGTTATTTGTTATGCTCCACAAATAAGCGAAACCATATGATAATTGACTCTCTCTGCTTGACTTATTTCACTCAGCATAAGCTCTTCCAGTCCCGTCCATGTTGCTACAAAAGTTGGGTATTCATCCTTTCTGATGGAGGCATAATACTCCATAGTGTATATGGACCACATCTTCCTTATCCATTCGTCCGTTGAAGGGTATCTTGGTTCTTTCCACAGTTTGGCAACCATGGCCATTGCTGCTATAAACATTGGGGTACCTTCTTTTCACTACATCTGTATCTTTGGGGTAAATACCCAGTAGTGCAATGGCAGGGTCATAGGGAAGCTCTATTTTTTTTTCTTTAAATTTCTGTCCGATTCCACAGATGTCAGCAAATAATTCAAGATCACTTTTGTGTCTGTAGTGCATATATAACTAATTTTCAGATCAATTCAGTTTCAGTTTTAAAAATAACCAGTGATTCATTATGCAGATCTTAGATGTAGGTTTATATTTCCAGGCATATTCTTTTGTTCCTTTTATGCCCCTTCAACATCCACCCGGGGTTTGATCTTCCTCAGTAATGACAGATTTATGGCTATGAATACAAAAAATGGGTAAATCTATGTGCTTCTCTTTCATTTGAATGTGAGGGCCTAGATGTGGATTTTGATGGAGGTGGGCAAAATTATTTTACCTCCTAAAGGCCTCAGGTGAGTGAGTTTCTGGACAAAAGATATTGTGTCGAAGAGCCCTCTGAACTAGCCCATTTCTCTTAAAGTTATTTCAAAGGACATCTCTGGCAACCAACTGATTACTCAGCCTGTATTATCAATGGCCTGCGTAGATGCCACAATTTAAATTGGCTCCCTGGCTTCTTAGGTTGATAGTTAATATTTTTGAGGGATACATCTCAGTGCCAATGGAATACTGTTTGGAAATGGAAAATTACAGACATATAGGTAAAAAATTATTCATTTTTATAGAAGGAAATGTGTTCTTTTAATATGCTGTGATTATTTTTAGATGTTGAGATGAGAGCATGACTCACCACCTTCCATTTCATCCACCACTTGTGCCGGCCCCCACTCATCTTTCCTGACACACTGTGCTGATGAAGGGAATGACAGCCTGTTCTCCACAACGTGGCCATCACCACATGTTGCAGCCACTTTGGGAAAATATAGGGTGCTCTGTTTCTTGGATACGTATCTCCAGACCTAACATCAATATTCTGTGGGTCAATACACCCTGTGACCTAAAGTATATTCCATCACATAGGGCATCAATGATTTCACTTCTTCCTAGTGGTTAACAATAAGGTTTCAGAATATTAGACAAGTTTCAAACCTAGCTTCTCTTAAAAAAAAAAAAAAAGTTGTTGCCACTAAATGAAGTTTATAACTGTTTTGAACATCTTCTCTATGAGGGAATGAATAATATCAACTCAAGGGAGTTATTTGAAACATTAAATGAGATCGTGATTATTAAGAATTTAACACTGTGGCTTACACTGAATATACAAGCCATTGCTGTCCTGATAGTAAAGATCATCATTATAATTGTAGTGCTTCTAACTAGGGCCCTTCCCATTTTCTCAACTGCAAAATTAAAATATGCCTATAGCATCCTCTAGAATAATAGGAAGCTAAATTTCTACATATTCATATGAGCATGGTGTACTTTGAGGGGAGGAACTTAAGAAAGTCCAATTTGTTATTGATATTGATATTTAAATTTGGAGGGTTTTTGAATTGTGGTATCAGAAAAGCAATTTTCTTTGTCATTTGATTTTTCTTATGCTCAAGAGACAATTATTTATTTGTAGTCAGTTTTATCAAGCCTTAGGCATGATTCATGTTCTGTCCCATCCCTAGCCAAGATTCCTGCCCACCAGCTCCCCCACACTCCCCCTTCTGTCTCATTGCTAGTCCATTGCTCATATTTTCAGAATTACCCTTTGCCAGTTTTTTCTATTATTCTTCTGCTTACCTTGCTCCTTCCAAAAGTGGTCTGTCCTTAACCCTCCTAATTTTCAGAATTACACTTTGCCAGTTTTTCTATTATTCCTCTGCTTACTTTGCTCCTTCCAAAAGCAGTCTGTCCTTAAGCTAATTTTACTGACTGACCAGAAGAACTTTAATCAATGTAAAACACTCTTAATTAAAAAAAAAAAAAAGCAAATAACAGAAGTGTTCAAACTACTGTGTACATCATTATTCTTTTCATGTGATGTCCCTCCCCAAAGTCTCTGATTTTCATTGCTCATATGACTGGTGGGTAGACACATGTTAGAATTTTTTTGTCAAGCCCAGCTAGGGAACAAATGACTGTAGTAGGATTATAGCAAATTATTATTATTTTAGAAGAATTTAAGCCATGATGCAGAAATCAAGCTTCTTCCTTAGGCGTCATATTTCTTGATATAAACTTAAAGGTCAGAGTATTATAGAGAACATTTTAGGATAAAAATGTGTCCATAGTGATTTGTCTGGTGATCCCTTCTTTTCTCACCTCCTTTTCTCTCTTGGCAAAGAGAAAGAGAGAGAAAAGAAGGTTCTCAAAACTAGCAACATATTGAAAATAAAATTGGCAAACTGCCCTCCTCCTAAAGGGAGGATGACAATATCCGTTGACTGTTAGTTATTCAGATATGAATTTTTTGTATATTCAAGTCCATTTTAGAAGGATGGATGGAAAATGTAGAGCTAAGAAGAAACAATGTAAAGAAAATGACTACTCTGGTTCTTGCTTGGTGTGGATATCTATGTGGTGAATTGAGGAGGACAGTGTCCTGAATACAAGTTTCCTACTGCTGCTACTAGTGCCTGGGAACTAAGAATCCCTAAACAATACCTTTATGTATTTTTTTTTAAGATTTTATTTATTTATTTGACTGAGAGATCACAAGTAGGCAGAGAGACAGGCAGACGGGGAGGGGAAGGAGTCTCCCTGCTGAACAGAGAAACCAATGGGGGGCTTCAATCCCAGGACACTGAGATCGTGACCTGAGCTGAAGGCAGAGGCTTAACCCACTGAGCCACCCAGGTGCCCTGCTAAACAATACCTTTAAAAGTGAGTCTATTTTACTTCAGATCAGGGCCAGATTAAGACACCCTAAACTTCTAGAAGTCCTAAATGATAAAAAAAAAAGTCCCCACTGTCCTAGACTTATCACATAGAACACAAATTAAGCATAATATATCCCCTAAACATCCCCCCTTGAAAATCATCAGTTTGTTCTCTACAGTTAAGAATCTGTGTATCTTAGTGGGTGCCCTGCATATCAGCTTTGTGTGAAAAACGTGCATTTCCTTAATCTTCAACAGATATGAAGTGACAGGTTGTAAATACTTACAAAAGTGTGCAGCTTCAGGCTAGATCTCTGCTCTTTATTGAGAAACCTGGAACAATTTCTCTAAGCTTCAATTTTTTAAATAAGTGGCATGTGAACAATAATACATGCCAAAAAACAACATATGCAGTACAGAGTTATTATGAGTATTGACTGAGATAATGTTCAATACATTTTAATGTTATTATCAAACTTACATGAGTCCTAACCTCTTCAGACCCCTTGAACAATGGGACAAGATACCTGAGCCACCTATATCTCTCCTGTAAAAAAGAAAATGGGTATCAGCAAAATAGGAGTAATGAAGAGTAGTACTGTAGAGGGGTAGAAAGAAATCAAGTTATTAAAAAAGAAAAGAAGAAGCAAAACACAAGTCTGGCACATAGTAGACATGCAGTAAATCTTAGTTCTCCCTTTTTTAAAAATGTTATTTATTTAACAGACAGAAAGCACAAGCATGAAGAGCAGCAGGCAGAGGGAGAAGCAAGCTCTCTGCTGAGCAAGGAGCTCTATCCCAGGACCCTGGGATCATGATCTGAGCCAAAGGCAGATACTTAATCAAATAAGCCATTCAGCTCCCTGGTGCTAATCTTGGTTCTCTTTTACCAGTATACATTACCATCATCAGTGCTAATCAATGGATTTTAATTTTCTCTTTATTATTTATTTAATTTCTGGGAATGTAGTACGAATTATGTGAGTGTTGCTGAGGATGAAAGGATGAGGGGGAAGTTTACAGGAATTGGGAAGTTATTTTTCTCCTTTTGTTTCAAGTCACCCTGATGATTTAGGGCCACTTTACCAATGAGAATTTGGAATGAACCATCATGGGCTCTTTCTCACATTGAGATTTTATAGGATTTTTAATTGAGAAATGATTCATAATACTATAGAATATCGGATTTGGAATTGGTTAGCAGAATATGAGGATCTATAAAGGTTTATTTTTTTTAAGTTGAAATTAAAGAGTAATACCATCAGTTAGTGGCACCACTGTAAAGACTGTAGGAAATCTGAAAATTTAGTCCATATAAGGGTTTGTTGGCACAAAAGAATTGTATTAATTCTTACTTTCTTGATGGCTGTTTTGTTTTACATTTAATTACTACTGACTTCACTGGGTTATTTATGGAAACTGATTAAAATCAGCAAAACCTGGTAGCCTGATGAATGTTAAAAAATGGTCAGCTAATTATCTAATACTCAGAAGAGGACACTTGCAATAAAATCTAGCAAGGTTTTGATTGAAGGCCCACATGCTTATCATGGTTGTACTAAATCAATTATAAAATTAAATCTGAGATATTTTAATCTATAAATGTTTTGTGTAATTAATTTCTATAGGAAACTTACACCTCTGAGGTACTATTATGAACATTATGTTTATGAATATGTTCACAAATCCAGAGCTTATTTTTAATTATTTTGTTCTATTTCCTATCTACAGAATAGACATAAACAAAAGTGTTCATTTCTCCAAACCCATTTGAACTTTTCTCTTTTTTTCTTATTTTTTTAAAGATTGTATTTATTTATTTGTCAGAGAGAGAGAACACAAGCAGGGGGAGTGGCAGGCAGAGGGAAAAGCAGGTTTCCCGGTGAGCAAGG